>NW_008751956.1:419917-424135 GCF_000715545.1 Opisthorchis viverrini
TTCAAAAATAAAAAAACCAACACAACTCTGTTGTGAATCACCTAGTGACCCGAACTTATGCAATATTCTCCCAGCCCGTTCGGACACTATTTTACTGGGCGGCAAATTTGATTCAAAACGCAAATGACTTCCTACAGTGAAACATATTTTTGAAACAAAAAGCCTCGAATCCGGGTGGATCGCGACAGGGGGTGAGTGGTTTTACCCTGGCCTCGTTTGCTCAAAGCACAAAATCCCCGTTTGGACGGTCATTCATCACTATTAGACCGAAACATGTCAACAAAACTATAACAGTTATTTCTCATGAACAAATGACGAAGGTCGGACAGACAACGTGCTACTTGCAGTGTGTAAAACAGTTGGCAATGAAAATTTATGACGATCATTACGGTCAGTTAGTCCGTGGACGACAGATATCGATTTGCTCCCTCCGCGCTACGGGGGAAATTATGAGTTTACAGGGAATATTGTGAATTATGAGCTGTTACTAAGGGACACACAGAATACTCGTGGACTATTGCTGAAAGTAAATTTGGTCATCGTACACTATTTCACCTTAAGGCAAATGGATTTGCCAGATTTGTCATTCGTCTAAGTCACGTGATGCGCCGACTATGTTCAATCATGACTTGGGAAAGTAAAAACGTAGCTCTTCAACAATCCTGCTATGCTTGGTACATGAATCAGATCCCAATCACCTCCTCACTCCTAGCATTTCCGAGCATGCCATTCAGAAAGGTTTCGGGATCTTGTCTGAAATCTCAGAAGTGGTGCCTGCTGAAGAAAAAGAAGAAGATAGAAGAACGAAAATCGTTGAAAAAGTACATGAATTCCTCGTGAAGAGGACAGGCGATATCAGAGGTCGCTTGGTTAGAAACTGGCTTTTTGTATGCAAAGCATGATTTCAGAAAGGCGACTTCATTTTTGAAGCACAGGTTACCAAGATAGAGACAATAGTTGCCCATATGATAGGAAGAATATGGTTAGTAGGTTTGAGTTCGAAGGTGTTGGCACCTCAGAGCTTCGAACTAGGTCCGTTTCCTGTTTAATCCCATCTGTCTTCACTTTATAGATTGGGGAATGAACGAACGAACTTTGAGGTTCTTGATCAGAAAAGTGCAAACATCGGTATGATGCACTCTACGCTGATGCTGTCACAAGGTCAGTTGAGAATGTCAGGTTCATCTGAACAACTCGGTGTGACATACCCACAGCCCGGGGATTTCCAGTGAAACAGTACTGCATCCGTGAGCTACACCGAGTCCTGTTTTAACGGTGGATACTACTGATGAGGCATGCAAGTAGTATGTGGTTTTCTCGTAAGTCCGCCTCGAGTCTAATGGAAGGTGAGGTTTATTACGGAACTCATGGAACTGCATTACAGCGTTCGTTCACAATGAATATTCACGAAAGTTCAAGCAGACGCGTGAGAATGCTCAGTTTTCAAAATTTATGTGCATAGAAGATTCCTGTCCAATAGTTTGTAACTGTTTAGTTTCGTTTGCTAATAAATGACTTGGCGGTGAAGGGATTTCATCCAGCTATCACCTTCACCCTGCAAACGATGAAGGTTGTTCTTTTACCTGTATTCACTCGGATGTGCTTTGAGCCCTCCCACTCATGCTGATCAGTGAACAGCTAACTGGGCGGTAGATATCGAACAATGGATCTTGGCAACTTGGTTGCGCTATTCACTGGAGCGGTTTCACTGAATGGGAACATTAAAAACCAAGCAGTTATCATCTTCACGCAGTAACGCTTTCTTATAGATTTGTGGAAGAACAAACAGAACTGTATGGAAGACTGAAGATATTCGTTGAACAGTTTTAGTACCGACCTCGGAAACAGAAGAATATTCACATAGGAGAATCTTCACTAAAATCACTTAAATGATCCCTTTGCAGGAAGCTGGGGCTTGAAAAACGCGGAAATAGATAACTCAGTGAAGATCAAAGTACGAAAAAATCAATAATGACCTGGCCTCGTTATTTGAGGAAGAAATGCAATGGGCTTTTCCAATGTATGGTGGTGTGAACTTCCAAGTTTAGGCAAGATGGAAGTTGAGTTCCCATCTGAAGCAAAAAACATTATTGCACCCAAAATTGATTGTTTTTTGAAGGCGCTTTAGAAAAAAATACGTTCGTAATGGGTCCTTGTGATGAATAGTTCAAAGCAACGTAGCCGATCAGTATCGACCATGCAGTTGTGTCACACGTGAACAAGGTGTAGTATTGACCACATTCGACGTTGACCATTAAACAAAATGTCATCTAGTCGACCAATGTCTCTCCCTTATGCTCCACTTTGCACACTCAAATTAAAATGGAACATCAGTTTTTGTTGGTAACACGAATTACTGGGGGAAAGCTGTGTTCGACGCCAGTGTGAGGAGACTTGATATTTTCAAGTGGGATTTTATTTCATCCTGAAAGGCCGGCAAACATTGTTCAACCGTTCCATCTTTATCGGAAGTCGTCGGGAGTGCGCAGTTCACGAAACCCTAGGAAGTTTTGAGCCGCGACCAGATGGTCAGAATGGTGACGGGACATGGAGGTCCTCACGATTCAATCCATCCTGCAAACCGTACCACGTGATCACGAAGTGACTGGCTCCTCGAGTTTCCCTCTCCTCGTCTCATTTGGGCGCGATTCCTAACTGCTGTCTCATCTGATCATCCAATACTTTGTTACCGTGTTTATGCTCAAAGCGGCCACTCTCAATTTAGGCTTGTACATTGGTCCTACTGAACTGCCGAGAGTGGTTACACGGCAAACGTGACACTACCTTGTGGAATAAATCATGCGCCCAAAATCAATTCTAGAAACGCTACCGTTCATTGGCTGCAGCATTTAATCGGATGACACGGTTAGTGTAGCCAACATCCACCGAAATGGAGCAGGTTTGTGGTGCAAGCTAGACAAGCAAGACAAATGTAGTCAACAAAAAGCCTAAATTATTGATTTTACCAGATGTTTCCTCGGAAGCCAGGTCCACAATGAAGCTGCGTTGCTGGTTGGCGTAAATTAGTGCAGCTGACAAACACATCCTCTTGATTTCCCTGTTTCAACTGTGAAAACCCGCCAGATGGGGATAGGAAGAAAGCCTTTGCTGCCGACTTACCAATTAGAAAATTCCAACCGACCAGTTACAGACTACAGGACAGGGAAGCAAAACTCTCATTCGCATCTTTTTTCCAAACACTGGACATCCATCATCTCCTGAACGCGTCTTCGTGAACTCTTCTGGATATTCATTGACTCCAACCATTCACTGCCCAAATCCAAGCAAATTTTACAGAGCGACTCCACAAATTCCGCAACAAATCTCCTTTTTTCAAGAGGCGCAAAGTGACATTCCA
The DNA here is from genome assembly GCF_000715545.1 of Opisthorchis viverrini. Classification (NCBI taxonomy): domain Eukaryota; kingdom Metazoa; phylum Platyhelminthes; class Trematoda; order Opisthorchiida; family Opisthorchiidae; genus Opisthorchis; species Opisthorchis viverrini. The sequence goes on from NW_008751956.1 coordinate 423,276, forward strand.
AGAACAACACATACTACTCGCACGCCTTCCCATCAGTAGTATCAGCGTTACATTGGTAGTAAACTAGCACGCAAATGAATTGTGACACCCTAGTTCATATTGATTGGTGCGTTACGCAGAAGTTAAAAGAACTTATAAAGAACCCCGTAACATAGCGATACGCTGCAGACTGTGATTAGCAGACTTTTGCAACCTCTGTACGAGGGAGAAAGATGTACTTTTATAGCAATAACCGTGTTGATTTTTTCGATAGCTTAGTTTACACGCCAACAACTCCAAAGAATCTTGATCATCAAGTTGTTGTCAACGCATCCATCAATGGAAAGTTTCTCACCTGAGAATCTGTTGGGACAGATGCCGAGACGACATCATCTTCGGTGAGTATGACGTAAAAGTACTTTTGGCCGATTGCGGCGACCCTGTGAAATTGAACGTGTCCTCCAAACCACAGACTGGACTCAGAGTTGGACAACCAACCATGTAGGGCTTGGTTGACTGGCATCTGGGCTGCCCATGCCGGATGATTTTGAGGGTGAGAACTACTGCCGTGAGTAGTAGGTGTAGGGGAAAAACAAAAGCGACTGATCCAAGGTTTCTTTTGATCCACGAAATAATCCGCGGTGGTTGAACTACTTTGCGGAGACTGGTGGTCCAAAAAACCGGCGACCAGTCCAACCTGAGTTGATGCTGAGTGAAACGAAAAAAAGACATTTACAAGATGAAAGGGGAGGTGAAAATGAGTAGTTTTCAGGAAACGAAAATGCAGCAACCTAAAATTAGTCTTGTAGACATCAATTTTTGAATGCCTGCGATCTTAGTTGTCGGTTAGATAGTGCAATTGAGTGATTATCATTGAATGC
>NW_008751956.1:434654-434934 GCF_000715545.1 Opisthorchis viverrini
CAGTTCCCTTACTTGTAATGTGCTTACGCGCGAGGTGCCATTGCTGGCTGAAATTCATGTTCGAGTTGGTCTATCATATCATGGAAATTGGATGAACGCCGCGTAACTTGTGTATTCCACGACCGGAAGCATCACGAAATTGGATGAACGCCGCGTAACTTGTGTATTCCACGACCGGTTCTAAGCATCACGTGGAACAAGTGAGCCACTGCAGACCCAACGGAATCAGACCAGAGCAGGAGACAGCAAGAGCATTCAATGATAATCACTCAATTGCACT
>NW_008751956.1:434944-435495 GCF_000715545.1 Opisthorchis viverrini
TTTTTTTTCAAATCTGACTGCTTGTGACTACATTGTTCACATTTCATGATGAGCAGTTGCTCTTTCAAGAACATTCCCCCCCAGTATTATTGAACACCGCTCTAAATCCCAACTCCTAAGCAACATGAAATTTATTTTACTGATCTAATTCAGCATTTTCTCTTGATTTCTGCGCAAAATTGCAAAAACACTGACTTTTTGATGCGCATGTAATTCCGCATTGTTCAACAATGAACAAAAAAAGCTGATATGATATTTCGGAGCAAGAAGCCTGTCAAAAACAGTGAATTTCCTGACCAGAGACAAGTCCGCGGAATTGACCGTTTCACCGGAAGTGGAAGAAGAACACAGAACGTCATAGATATTGCGTACATGCAACCATTTCAGTCAGAGCAAACGGCATTTTTGATTGTCAAAGTTTTTTATGATAATACTGACTGAGAACACGTGTTCCACTGTGTTATTCAACTGAGTCATACGTGGAATTATGCGGCGCCGGTGATGGCCTCAAATACCCCTGTGCTCTCAGGAAAAGCCAGAAAATACAGGTG
>NW_008751956.1:435505-438452 GCF_000715545.1 Opisthorchis viverrini
GAAACGTCTGCAAGCCAATTGACAAGCTCCGCGAACAGATCAGTAGCCACCTTATCAAAAACCAATACAGATTTTAGTAGTTGTTAAGATGAACATCAAACGTGGGGGTCGATATTACGGTCCCAGTTTAGAAATGCCCCTCGGAAACGAAAAGTTTTGTATGGAATACCTTATGATGTATGGGTACGACATGAAGATAAGGCTGGTTCTAACATTGTCAGCCAGCTAGTGGCAGCTGGTGTTGAATTTGAACAGTATGGTGCGTTAGCTAAAGTGACCTTTTGCAGTTAGGTTGACCCAAGCGAAGTATATTACCCGAAAATCAGGTGCAGAGTTCGAACCCCCCTGTGTACCATGAACCACGCTGCGCAAACCTTATTCAAACAGGTACGTACACTTATAGGTCACTTTTTCTTATTGATCACACCGTGTGACCTTGACTGCGTGCTCATTGTAGTATAACAAACGTAACCCAATTTATCAACGATGATGCAGGGAATACAGACGTTGTGAGGAAAAGCTGAGGGCACAAAGACCGCGCAAGCTAGTTGGGCAAGGTAAGCGGGAGCAGTACTCGGGTTTCCTTCAACCTGATGATCTACTTGAACCCAAATTGGACTGTTTTAGAGAAATACACTCATTTGCAAATCAATTTGGTTCTCACGAGTGACTCAAATGAATCTCTGGTTTATTATGTTCTCCAACTGAATGTGCTACCCATAGGCTTCATGTTTCATTTGGCACGATATTCGAGATATCGCAGTTCACAAAAGGAGACGCCTTGACAACATCAGAAGCCTCGTGCGACAGGCTCTAAAACTTGGTGCTGAAGCTCTGGCCGTGTTCTAATGAAGGTCGTTATCCAAAAGCGTTCTTTTATCACTTACCTATATGGAGTGATGTTCCTAAGGGCCAACGAACTGCGAGGATTCACACATTTACCATAATCGGCCGGATTGTAGGGTTTGAATCCCTCCAATCATGCTTTGCCTTTCCAAGGTCACCCGGGCCAGTTCACACTAGACCAATGAGTCGTTAGAATGAATAGCGTGATTTCGTTGAAATGACTTAAATCGGCTTGTTCATTCTATCAATATGACGGATGCGAAACGAGTGCAACTAGCGACAAGACGACTGGTGTTAAAATAACACTTTGTAATGAGTAAAGCATAATGGGAATATCATCGGTGCCGCGTAGATGCTTTGAAAGAAAACCAGTTGGCTAACGAATCTACACCGTTGAGAAACACTGTGACGAGACGATTTCAGCAAGTATTTACTAACAGTCAGTACGACATTGGACAGTAGCACGCTGACCTGCATAATTAACCCCACAAGTCGGCTAGTTATGCTAAATGTGTGTATCCCATCCGTTTGATGGCCTCTAAAAATGCCACTCCATATAGGTAAGCGATACACGAACGTTTTTGAATAACGACCCCATCAGAATACGGCCATATCTTCAGCACCAAAGGTCGTAAAACCTGTAGTACAGAGGTTTTTTGTTATCAAAGAGTCATGTTCTGCTTGAAAACATCTGTTTTAGTTTGCATCATGATTGGGCTTCAATGGTTGAAAACGCTTAGAGGTTTCTTTCCATAAATGAAAGTGCGAGCGAGGTTGCTGGATACTCTTTGATAGCCAACGACCTGTGCAGCACATTCAGTTGAAGAACTTTATCAACAAGAGTTTCACTTGAGTCTCCCGTGAAAGTCAAATTGATTTGCAAATGAGTGTATTTCTCGAAAACAGTCCAATTTGGGTTCAAGTAGATCACCAGGTCGAAGGAAACTCGGGGACTGCGCCTACCTGATGAGCCCCAAGAAGGGCGAAACCGGTCGTGGTCTGTCGAGAGGTTTCAGCAGCCTTGTGAGTAGTTTCCCCTATGAATATATACTTCGATATCTCGAATATTGTGCCAACTGAATCATGAGGCGGTTTGTGTGCAGCACATTCAATTGTAAAACGTTATAAACGAGAGATTCGGTCGATTCATTTTCGAGTGACTTTCTCGAAAGCTGAACGCAATTTAAATAGGAAATTCTGTGTTTCGTCAACAGTTTTCAACTTCCATTTCTATTTAGGATAACACTGAACTAACCGTTCAAAAATCCGGGAAAGACTTAAAAAAAACCTCTTTTTGTTTGTATTGCTTTCCAGGTTGTTATCAATTTCCGAAGCTGGGACACTTTATGTTAAGTAACCAAGGAACACCTTTAGTAGTGTGATTATGCGCTTTCCATTCTAGTGTTGTGTACAAATCAGAAATCAGTTAGCTACCAAGCGAGGCGTAACTTATTCGTTTTTTGTTAAACGATTTTAGAAGAGCCGGTGAAACCTGATACAAAGGTTTGCCGAACTCACTTCAGAATGGAACTACTCAAATGCGGCACTTTTCTGAAAATCCTTGTTCGATAGGTGCCCGTCTGTGGACCGGAATTTGTGCGAAACATAAATTGAGTACCCATTTCGAGTATTGGATATATTTTGCCTTGTGGAGAGGTTTCATCAACGACCAATATTAAAGGTGAGCCGCCACCCGCGGTGCAACCGTGCGCCGTTAAGTTGGCCCAAGACAACGAAAAGACAACAATGAAATGAGACGACATATCGAGTTTCGTTGTTGAGTAGGAGCCCCTCAGTTCCGTTACTGGTGCCAGGTGCCATCGTTTGCTGAAATTCATGTTCGAGTTGGTCTATCATATCATGGAAATTGGATGAACGCCGCGTAACTTGTGTAATCCACGACCGATTCTAAGCATCACGTGCAACAATTGAGCCACTGCAGACCCAACGGAATCACACCAGAGCAGGAGATAGCAAGGGCATTCAATGATAATCACTCAATTGCACTATCTAACCGACAACTAAGCTCGCAGGCATTCAAAAATTGATGTCTACAAGACTAATTTTAGGTTGCTGCATTTTCGTTTCCTGAAAACTACTC
>NW_008751956.1:446767-453163 GCF_000715545.1 Opisthorchis viverrini
GAAGCATGCGAGTAGTATGTGGTTTCCCCATAAATCCCCTTCGCGTCTACTAAAAAATGTGAGATTTGTTGCGGAACATGCGGAATCGCTTTGTTAAATTCGTTTACGTTTAAGTGATAGTCAAAGAGTATACAGGAAATTTACGAGAGATCTGTTCGAGAAGAAGATGGATACAAAGTTTTTATAAACAAGATGCATATGAGAGTCTTGCTTCCCTGTCTGATAGTCTGTAACTGCTCAGTCGGTATTTTCCAATAAAACAAATCCGCATCGAAGGCCTTCTTCCTTTTTCATGGCAGTTCAGGTAGCGCAGATGGTCGTAGGTTTGTTCGCTGGACTGAGCCACTTGACAGCAACCGAGGTGATATCAGGAGGGCGTTGTTAGGGAGCGCAGGGGGCATAGCGATTGGTCGATAGTTTTGCCTTGAGTAGTGTTGTATATGTGGGAACACAGGTCCTGCTAACCGAGGCTGATCTTGGTGCCCTTCTATGTGATTATTCAGAGTGAGCTTCGAACGAAAAACAACTCGGTTACCACACCGTCGAGATATCTAAGGATCGACCGCCAGTCTCGTTTTGAGAAACGTCACTGGTGTTGAATTGTGATGCTCTCTGACTGCTGTTGACACCTACACATGGTGATTAGCTGGCTGCTTTGCAACCACATTAGCCGTCCAGTGATCCTATTCCCTTGATTTGCCCGTTTACAAATTCGATCCTGCCTATATCCTATGACATAAAAATTACGCCACTTTATCACCCAAGAAGTGTTGCCAGACTCCTCGACTTGATAACGTTCTTCTAGCAAATTCGATAAGTAGACGACGGCATGCGCGAGGCAAAAAGTATCCTGGTCTAAACAAAACCACTCTGTGTTGTTGTTTAAAATATCGTCGCGGTTACGACTAGTCTCATTGTTTGAAGGTAGACTAGAAAGGTTTGGCTCAGTCGACAACAGTGTCCTGCCTAAGCGATGGACAGGAAACCTTTCATCGCAGGCGGATGACGGATAAATTCAACCAGACCGGCTGGAATATTCGGCTTTTAACCTGAAAGCGAAGCACATCCGCGGTCTGACTGCTTTGGAGCTGGTGATATGCTGGTTGATATGCATCCTGCGGTGCGGCAAGCATTTTGACACGTGTTACTGAGGGTCTCTATGGTTTAGTTGGCTGGAAGTTGAGCATCTGCTGAATGCGCATTTGGCCTTTGTTTGACATCGGTCCTGCTGAGGACTTTTCCCACGCGTTTCAGAAGAACAATTTGACCAAATTGGAATTTTATGTGAAACGTGGTTTGCAGCATCCCTGCAATCATGTCGCCGAAACCAAAAAGCTCAAAACGTCTGAAAGGTTCGAATTATACGGATTCTGCTTTTGAATACTCAACAGAAGGGTGAAAATTTTTAAAAAAGTGAGAGTCTGGCTGCTTCTGATCAAGTCTGAACCTGGACAAGACCGGTGATACGTCAGCCAGTTTAAAAAGTCCCCTTTGTCGATATCTGTGCTCGATTCTAGAATAAACATGTTTCCTAAAAGCCGCTCCCGTCTGCGGTAACTACGTTTCAGCTATCTTTGGGAATATTTTTCTCACGCTTACAATGCTGTGCCAACCTTCTTGTAGCTGTACATGAAGGGCTATTGTACTATGAAGCAGTTGGATGTTCGGAAATTATCGATGTAATCAAGCAAACAAAATAAATCAACTTCGTGCAGGAAACTACTCACAGGGTAGCTGAAAACTCTTCGACAGCCCACGGCCGGTTTTGCCCATCTTGGGGCTCATCAGGTAGGCGCAGTCCCCCAGTTACCGTCAACCTTATGTTCTTCTTGAACCCAAATTGGACTGTTTTTGAGAAAAACACTCTTCTGCAAATCAATTTGGTTTTCACGAGAGACTCAATTGAATCTCTCGTTTATGATGTTCTACAACTGAATGTGCTTCACATAAGGTGGCTCATGTTTCAGTTGGCATGATATTCGAGATATCGCAGTATATTTTCATAAGGGAAACCACTCACAAGTTTGCTGAAAACTCTTCGATAGCCAGTATCCCCCTTCTTGGGGCTCATCAGTCGAGTCTGTCGTTTGTTGCTGTTCAAACAGACCTGTTTCTGTTAAAAGACAGCGCAGTATCTCAATCATGTCTCCGTCCAACGTCCCAACTTTAGGCTCAAGTTCGTGGAGCTTATTGCGATACCTCGAATACTGTACCAACTGAAACACGAGACGGCCAACGAAGCACGATGGCTGGGATACTGGACCGGGAGAACTTGAGAGACAGAAGTCGGGTTAGAGTTGCGGACCTTCCGATCAGTAAATGAGTACTCTAACCAGTGAGTCATCTGGCCTGAGAAGCCAGTCATTCTCGACTGCGATGTCTCCTAACTAACGTGTGTTCCTAAGGCTGCCCATGGTCAATATTCAAGACCTCGGTGTATTTTCAAGACCTTAGTCGTTCATTAATAGTGCGCAGGAGGTGGGGGAGCCAGATTGTGGGGAAGAGCTGTGAGCAGTGGAGTCCCTGACAAGCTATGACAAGCCACTATTCATTGCTCAACCATTGGAAAAAAAGCCCTTCGACCGAGGTTTTCTGTTTTCTGTTTTATGTCTGGCTAAGTATCTAACATACCCAGAGTACATATCTAGTTTGCACCGTATTTCTATTCGCAACCAATCGTATTTTAGTCGTTATGTATGAATCTTCGTGGGCATGGCGCTTCTGAGGATAAATTAGGCTCGTTCTCTAAGTAGCTAACAACATCTTCCCTGTTGCACCGTAACTCCACGTGACGAAAGTTGACCGCGTGATTATGCCTCGTGTTGGGAGGGACAACAACACCTGAATTTGAATTTTTAGCATCTCAAGGTGACGTACGTTTGCAGCAAGGTTTTAGAAACTCTTGGAGTTTCCAATCATCGCCGAAAAAAGTTATATTCTTGTCGCAGGTATGTAACGAATGAGGCTAGAAATTCACTAAAAATCTTGGTTAGAAATACCTAGAGGTAAACCGATCATGCTTCCTAAATCCAGGCAACGCCCTATATAAGTGCTCTGAAGCGTTTAGCTGTAGCACTCTTTAGGTACCTAGCTGCCATGCCACCCAAAGGAAGCACGAGGGCTGGGGTAGTGCCAGATTGCCCAAGCCTAGACAGGGGAAGTCGAGTGGCGGAGGTCGGATTCGAACTACGAACCTTCCGGTCAGTAAATTCGCGCTCTAACAACTTGGGCCATCTCGCCCCCCATATAAGTGCTCGGTAGTTACCTGCATTTTGTGATAGGTTACTCAAGGAGTGTATCTACGGAACCTGTTGAGGTAGGCCGGTCTAGGAAAAGATACTGAATTCCGCCAGATTAATTGATCAAAAAGGGACGTCTTCGTGTCAGACAAAACACTGAGATTGAAGATAACCCTTAAAGGTTTGGATGGCTTACCTGTAGGAACTAGCTCACTAACAGCCAATGCTCTGGTCAACTCAAGTTGGGGACTATGATCTGCCACGAAACTTTTGTTGTCATCCGCGGACACCCCGACGAGACTGTGGTCCACACGGCACTGAAGACGAATTTTTCGGAACGTGGAAAAAACACCGTTGGTTGCAAGAAATTCGCCAGCTTTCCCCTGTCCCGGGTCATTCTGACACAAACGTGCAATCCGTGTAACGCGCACGGTTCTGAAAATGGACTGAACATGTGGCAACGGGGAAGGGGGGAAGGGGTTACTGACGTTACGCAAGTTGTTCACCGGCATCGATTGTACCATCAAGCATCCGGTGAGAAAACTTTCATGTTATGATAAAGCAAGAAAACGCACTCCAGTTTTCACGAACATGGTTTGTTCAAAACCGTGTACTCTGTTGAAAATATACAATAATCTTTTTACGTTTTCTAAGAAACTTTGTGAGCCGAGTTTTTGTGGCGGTTAGAGGCTGAGGGTGAGCACAAAACTTACTCGAGTAATACGAAAACCAGCGGAATCATTGTGGCTTTGTGACGGGGTCTCTAACCTGCCTTCCACTGGTCGCATCAGGCCAAATGTCGATAGCTTGGAATTATGCCTTCAATATTCCACAAACTAAGGTATTCTTAGGGTAGGAAAACCATTTGTGAAAGATAGAAGGGAAAACAGAGCTTGCAAATAAGAGTACGATTTGTTCAACCCATTTTAAATCCTGGTGTACGACCGTGACTGGAGTGCGAACCATCCCGGATCTGTGTCAATCAACAAGAGCAATTCTGCCCACGCGTTTAGGGTTCCCTAATTCTAGTGGATTACTTCTGTTAGTTCTTTCGCGAGTAACGCCTTGTGAACCGTCGATGGTCCGAAACTCGCATTTTACTATGGGAATCCCGACACTCGCATTTTACTACAGGGTTCGCGACACTCGCGTTTGCGATCGTTTGCCACCGGGGTTGCATATAGCCATTTTTGATTCTCGAGAGAGATGAGTTCCCCACGTATATATCATACGTAACGGGATGAACTTGAAGCCCCATGCCGATTTTTACTATTTTTCTCTGAAATTTTTTTTGATTTTCTATAAACTTAGTATTTTATGATTGCAAAATGTGTCCCACTAAATTATACACTAATACAACATATTTGGTTGCATTATCTTTCGTTTCTGAAACGTTATTGGGAGAAAATAATTTTTTTGGAAAACGTGATTTGGGGCTTCTGGCCAATCCCGGCTGACTGGTCCGAAAATCCAAAAATATTTTTTCGCATAACTTTTTAACCACAGGTGATAATGTGGTCAGATTTGTTGTAGAATGTTTTCAATGTAGTGGGGGTACATTATTGAACGGGCGACGTTATGGCTGCGCCAAGGATCAAAGGGTAATTTAGGCGTGTGTACTCCCACCGCCTGATAGTGACGAAAGCCGGATGAAAAGACACCATCCAGAGAAAAGGGGTAGGATTGATTCAGGGAATAATCGAAAACGCAAGCGTAGTCGTCACCGGTGTACAGGAAGACAATTCCCAAAGGTACAAACACCAATCAATGAGAAAGATATTGGTGTAATTTCACAATCTTTACAAATCAATGGGTGCACCAAAGATGCATATAGCCATTATTCTCATGCATTGAGCAGCTAAATAGCTAGAGAGAATGACTCAATTCAGTCGAAAGACGTCTTTGTGAGGAACGACAGGGTTGAAAATCTATGCTCTGCGTCAGAGGATTCCTGTACAAACGAAAATCGCAACAAGTTCTAGATTTTTCAGGATAAAAAACCAGCCTACGATCACACGAAGGCAGTCCACACATTTGTAGAATGATGTTAAATACTATGAACTGGTCACCTTCACCGGAAATGACATTATCTAACCACTCCTTCTGAATGGACTGACCGTTTGGCGGGCTGTCCCTACATACCGCGATTGTCCCTGAAGTACGACAGAATTTCCAGTTTTTTTAATGAGGTCTCAATAGGAAAATAACAAAAATCAAGTTGGTCGGTTACGCCCTTGTGACCTGTCAGTTACAGCAGGATCTAACATCGGTTCTGAAAACATGTATCGTAAGCAACAAAAATAAAAAAAACCAACACAACTCTGTTGTGAATCAGCTCGTGACCCGAATTTATGCACTATTCTCCCAGCCCGTTCGGACACTATTTTACTGGGCGGCAAATTTGATTCAAAACGCAAATGACTTACTACAGTGAAACATATTTTTGAAACAAAAAGCCTCGAATCCGGGTGGATCGCGACAGGGGGTGAGTGGTTTTACCCTGGCCTCGTTTGCTCAAAGCACAAAATCCCCGTTTGGACGGTCATTCATCACTATTAGACCGAAACATGTCAACAAAACTATAACAGTTATTTCTCATGAACAAATGACGAAGGTCGGACAGACAACGTGCTACTTGCAGTGTGTAAAACAGTTGGCAATGAAAATTTATGACGATCATTACGGTCAGTTAGTCCGTGGACGACAGATATCGATTTGCTCCCTCCGCGCTACGGGGGAAATTATGAGTTTACAGGGAATATTGTGAATTATGAGCTGTTACTAAGGGACACACAGAATACTCGTGGACTATTGCTGAGAGTAAATTTGGTCATCGTACACTATTTCACCTTAAGGCAAACGGATTTGCCAGATTTGTCATTCGTCTAAGTCACGTGATGCGCCGACTATGTTCAATCATGACTTGGGAAAGTAAAAACGTAGCTCTTCAACAATCCTGCTATGCTTGGTACATGAATCAGATCCCAATCACCTCCTCACTCCTAGCATTTCCGAGCATGCCATTCAGAAAGGTTTCGGGATCTTGTCTGAAATCTCAGAAGTGGTGCCTGCTGAAGAAAAAGAAGAAGATAGAAGAACGAAAATCGTTGAAAAAGTACATGAATTCCTCGTGAAGAGAACATGCGATATCAGAGGA
>NW_008751956.1:459040-464365 GCF_000715545.1 Opisthorchis viverrini
ATTAAAATAAAAACCAATAAGCTCACCCGACCTACCAATATTTCATTACATTACCGGAAAACTGTACTTGCATAACATACGCGTAGAACTGCCACACTCCATTACCGGAAAACTGTACTTGCATAACATACGCGTAGAACTCAACTGCCACACTAAAAGGAACGGTCCAAATAAATAAAAAAATATATTTGTTCCCGTGGATCCGCACTGCCATTCGGATTAATCCACAGACACTAGGTTGAATACGAACACGTTTACGGGTCAAAGCGGAGTCATAAACCACACCAAATCAGGTATTATGGTTTCTACATCTCGATAGCACTCGACAGTTCAGCACCAACTTTACTACCATTTTCTTTCCATCAGTACGGTCCCGCTTTTCACTTAGCTCAGAATTTAGTGGAATTCCACGTTGACGTAATAGAATGTCACCTAAGAATGTCACCTATGTGTCGCCTTTTAGTTTATTCTCACTATCCTACAATCCGTCCAGAAAGGAAATCATGAAGAGTGCTGAATCAACCTTACCCAAACGATTGAGCTGATAAACCACCTGACGCTCAAAATCGCACAACCAGGGGCTGTCCATTTATCTGTGTAAATTGTTTTTAACTCTACTTACATTGGAAAATTTTCACTCTTCCTGTATAAGAAAAACTAACCCAACCTTTGTTCTCCGGTGAGTGCTATTTTGAAGGCGCACACTACTGATCAAAGTGTGAGTAATATCCATTCAAGGCAGTTTAAACCTTCATTGAGCACGTAATCGACAGATGAATTGGTGGATACTGATCGCTTTGACTGTTTCTGTTCATAGTTATCAGGTACACATGGGGAACATCATAAACACACTGGAGGTCCTTGAACTAAACCCAAGTAAATTCTCCGCTTTTTTTCAAATCTGACTGCTTGTGACTACATTGTTCACATTTCATGATGAGCAGTTGCTCTTTCAAGAACATTCCCCCCCAGTATTATTGAACACCGCTCTAAATCCCAACTCCTAAGCAACATGAAATTTATTTTAGTGAATTTCCTGACCGCAAAATTGACGGTTTCATCGGAAGTTGAAAAAGAACACAGGACGCCATAGATATTGCGTACATGCAACCATTTCAGTCAGAGCAAACGGCATTTTTGATTGTCAAATTTTTTTTTATGATAATACTGACTGAGAACACGTGTTCCACTGTGTTATTCAACTGAGTCATACGTGGAATTATGCGGCGCCGGTGATGGCCTCAAATACCCCTGTGCTCTCAGGAAAAGCCAGAAAATACAGGTGGTAGAAAACAGTGCCGAAAATCAGTGCAAACTCCTGAAGTTTGATATCATCCAGAAGGGAAAGGAGCTGCTATGTAAGTTGTCGAAAGGTAGAGGAGGCAGACAGTGAGGCTGGGAGTCAATCTTTAAAGAATGCGTGAAAAGATACGCCTAGGTTGGCCTCGAGCCGCACATGAGACGGGAACTGTACCACCTGAGCTATCAGAGAAGCCTACTGATGCGCGAGCGTTAACTGTCAAGACAAATCACACTGTCTTTACGCGTTTTGGTTGCAGTGAATTCTGCTGATCCACGTGATTTGTGAACTAAGCTCATAGCGTTTTCTTTTAAAACTAGACCAGCTCAGACCAAGTACTGTTCAGCTTAGAGGCCAGTAGACATCAACCAGTGATTTTGACCGGCCTGGATAGGGCACAAATTAGTGGCTGATTTAAATACAGCTCAGAAGGTCACAGTGAAGTCGGACGGCTGATTAATTCTCTTTGGACTTGAGTGCTTCGGATATTTCGATCTAGGATGCGATATGGAAGTGGCTGAACGCAACATGAGGACTATGGACGAATCAAAACTTGGGAAAAAACTTTTCAAAGTTACACATTCAACAAACAAGCTTAACAGTTACAAAGACCAGGACGATGGTATCTAAGGCAAACCAATACGAAAACAGGAAGGACGTATTTGGCTATCTGCCTCCCGCTATGAAACTTCTGGTTTAGTAAAGTGATCTGGATCAACGAATACAGGAGAAAGAGAAAGCGTTCAGCTGTAGCACCCTTCGGTGCCTAGGCTGCCATGCTACCCGAANGAGGGCTGGGATACTGCCAGGTTGCCCAAGCATGGAAAGGGCAAGGCGAAAGGCAGAGGTCGTATTCGAACCACGGACCTTCCGGTCAGTAAATTCGCTTTCTAACCAGTTGGTCCATCTCGCCCCGGATCATCGATATAGACCATGTTACAACTTTGTGTGTTCTATGATATGGACCACCGGAGGTCTAAAACAACTAGTAACACGCGTGATCGTTCATTTTGAGCGGCTCGATTGAACATTGCGACAGCCCAAACAGAGAAAACAATATAGTGAAATGAAACAAACTACTCACAAGGTTGCTGAAAGTTCTTCGGCAGCCCACGACCGGTTTCGCCCTTTTTGATGTTCATCAGGTAAACTCAGTCCCCGAGTTTCTGTCAACCTTGTGTTCTAGCTGAAACCCCATTGGACCGACTGCGACAAACACACTCATTTGCGAATCCATTTAGTTTTCCTGAGGGACTCATTTACACCACATTAAGTACATCATAAACGAGAGATTTACTTGAGTCTCTCGTGAAACCCAAACTGATTTGCTAATGAGTGAATTTGTCGCAGTGAGGTAAAACATTTGAGACAGGAATCTGGCGGTTTTCTTCCAGACATACGCGTGGCCAAAAAAAGAATCATCCACACATGAGGGAGAGTGACATCCCTGACATGCGTGCAGCCATATTCTCTAATCAGTCAATTTAAGGGGATTTTATACAGAATAATAAATATTTTCAGGATCTGCAGTAAACTGGCCTTGCATTGTCAAACTACACTACCTCATGTCAGTAGTCTGGTGAAGCACAGGTATGCGTAACTTGTGTATACCTCTCAATGATGTTGTTCGTGAACATGAAGGCAAGCAGGGGAACGAGGAAGAATATAGTGAGGATGACGATGATGACGACGACGAGGGCGGTGATGATGAGGATGGTGATGGTGATGATGATAATGGAGATGAGGATACTACTGATGATGAGCGTGATGCTGATGTTAATGATGATGATGATGATGATGGTGATGATGATGATGATGATGATGATGATGATGATGATGATGATGATGATGACGATGATGATGATGGTTAAGATAATAGCNGATAATGATGATGGTTAAGATGATAGCGATGATGACTACAACGATGATGTCAGTGATGGTGGTGATGGTGATGATGATGATCATAATGATAATGAGGTTGCCGATGGTGATGATGGTGGCGACGATGATCATGCTGACGCTGATGGTTAGGATGATGACATAACGATGAGGATGACGACAACAGTAATATTGATGACGGTAGTGATGGTAGTGATGACGATGATGGTGAATCGTATGGTGATGAATTTGCTGCTGCTGACGAGGTTAGCAGTGATGGTAATAGTGATATTTATGATATTCCTCTGTGGTGACGCTGATATTGCTCATACTGAGGAGAAATATGGCAATAATTATTACGATTACGATAATGTTGTTAGTTGTTTTGATGATACAAGTGTAAAGGTGGATACTACTGATGGGGTATGCGAGTAGTATGCTTCCTCTTAATTCCGCCTCGCGTTTCTTGAGATCTATTACGGAGTTCGTGGAGTCGCATTTGCTTGCATTTGAGGAAGAGTCAAGAATACCTAGGAAAGTTGAGGAAGATACGTTCAAGGCGAAGACGAATATTCAGTGTCTGTAAACAGAATGCATTTGAGAGTTTTGCTTCCCTGTCCAATAGTCTGCAACTGTTCACTTGGCATTTTCTAATGAATAACTCTGCACAAAAGGCCTTCTTTCTTTCACTAGTACTGATCTTGGTGTTGACTATGTTGATGATGATGATAATGTTGATGGAGATGACGAGGAGGTTACGCCTGCTGTGGCAGTGTTGGTGATTGAGTACCTGGTGTCTGTGCAGGACAGACCGTTGTCTAATTTGTGCGGTATTCAAGATCTCATGATATCTGTGGCGCGTCAAATCTATCCTACTTTTCCACATTCCAGATGAGGGACTTTTACGGCGTTAACCTTCTTCGTTGTGACTTTTAGCTAAGAAGAGTCTAAAAAAGCATGAAAACTGGTTTTTGTTATTAGCGGACCAGTAAATATCATCAAACTGGTTCAAAATCAGATACAGTTTAAAACTTGGCAACGTCTAAACATTTTGGCACAGCAAACCACCTGCCTGCTGAGTTCTGGTGCTAAAAATCAAATTTTGCGTCTACAGAAACGGGGTTAATCGTCATCCCATGTGCAACCTGCTGTTCCAACAGCTAATAACCTACGTTTTTTGTGCACCAGTGATCCACACACTTTTACAGGATTGGGGGGCTACTGGCAAACGAGAGTCGAGTGCGAAACTCATTGCGGTGCTAAATCATACTATCAAACGTTGAAGCTCCACCTTCTCACGGAACATATACTCATTCTGTGAACGGACAGATTCTGGCAAGACGCAGTTTTTGGAGCATGCAGATTAGACATCAATGAGATATTTCTTCGACACATCACGGATGACAACTTGAAGAGTATGGTTCAAGTATTTTCGGTGTTGTAAATCGCTCAACACCGGAAGGGTATAAATATCAAGTTGATGGGGAGATTGTGTAATTGTAACAACTGAAGCTGGCATAATCTGCCCGGCGGTCTGACTGTTTGTCTTAAACTCTCTCCCTTTTCTGGTCTTGAACATCAAGTAACTCCGGGCGAGCTTCCCCTTTTCGGCAACAATTCGTTCCAAAACATCTACCGCAAAATCTGTGCCTCAGACATGTCGATCTCGGTTTGTTGCAGCCTGTACCACGAAGTGAAGCTCAGTCTGACAATGCTGCATTCTCGAACGTCACACAACAAGAAACTGCATGCTTAAAAAACCACCTGGATTGAAAAGAAATTTCATTTCAGCAGTCTCCAATCCGAGATACGTTGTGCAGAGTAACTACACGCAGATCGATTTTTCGATACTAGCTTTGTTATGATCGTAAGGCAAAAATCAGTGGGGGCGTAGAATCGCAAGACTTCTGAATTCTGCGAACAAAGTAATTCAAAGGAGAACATTCATCTCAGGTTGAAATACTCGTGTCACCGCAATTCACCGTGATCACCATACAGAAGATCATCCCTAGGTGGATCAACGTCTAAGTGAAGTGCAGATGCACGTGAACGTGAAATGTTAAATGAACCAAACAGAACTCCACCTAGTGCTTATGTCTTTGCAACAGACGCGTAGCTTCGAATCAGATTGTCACTGGAGCTGAACC
>NW_008751956.1:464773-468387 GCF_000715545.1 Opisthorchis viverrini
GCTGAACCGCTGGAAACAATGTCTGGAATACGGACAACGGTCGGAATTCCAAAAACGCTATTTCACAAGCGATGCTCGGTGCGCTGAAATGCTGACGAGTATTTAGTAACCAGAAGTTACTGTTTTCCAAGTTTATCTAACGATGTTTTGAAATTTTTCACTTCTCACACGGACAAAAACGCCGCATTCTGTGATGGACAAAAAGTAGCTTGTCAGTAGTATGCGTTTACTTGAAAAAAATTCACTAGTGCCTGCATATTTGTTGTCAAAAACCTGTTTGTACAAGTATGGTTTTGTAAAATAGGAACAGTGACAAACTGATGTGGTGATCACTTTCTGTGATCCAGGAAATATTTCACTGGGGACAAACCGACAAATCGTGTGATCTGCCAGACAGTGTGAGTAGCACGTTGGACAGGATAACCTCTGTTGCAAATTGTTCACCTCAGGCGCAGTAAACAACGCAGTCTTATTTGGAAGGACGCGTGAAGCGGAATGCCCGATTTATCTCGCTTGGGTGTAAAACGTGAATCCGTTGATTGCAAGAGAGGATAAGCAAACTGAGGGAGTTTGATGACCTGTTTTCGAACGGCTGTGAGATGCCTTCGTGTAACCGGTATCTTTCTTTGTAATGCACCACCATAAGGTTGAAGTTTATCTAACGATGTTTTGAAATTTTTCACTTCTCACACGGACAAAAACGCCGCATTCTGTGATGGACAAAAAGTAGCTTGTCAGTAGTATGCGTTTACTTGAAAAAAATTCACTAGTGCCTGCATATTTGTTGTCAAAAACCTGTTTGTACAAGTATGGTTTTGTAAAATAGGAACAGTGACAAACTGATGTGGTGATCACTTTCTGTGATCCAGGAAATATTTCACTGGGGACAAACCGACAAATCGTGTGATCTGCCAGACAGTGTGAGTAGCACGTTGGACAGGATAACCTCTGTTGCAAATTGTTCACCTCAGGCGCAGTAAACAACGCAGTCTTATTTGGAAGGACGCGTGAAGCGGAATGCCCGATTTATCTCGCTTGGGTGTAAAACGTGAATCCGTTGATTGCAAGAGAGGATAAGCAAACTGAGGGAGTTTGATGACCTGTTTTCGAACGGCTGTGAGATGCCTTCGTGTAACCGGTATCTTTCTTTGTAATGCACCACTCATAAGGTTGCTGAAAACTCCTCGACATCTCACGACCGGTTTCGTTTTTATTGGGGTTCATCGGGTAGGCGCAATCCCCACGTTTCCATCAAGCGTATGTTCTACTTGCAGCCAAATCGCACGAAATTTGCAAACCAGATTTGTTTGCAAGTGGAGAGCGAAACCGGTCGTGCGCTGTCGAGGAGTTTTCAGCAACTTTGTGAGTAGTTTCCTTCATGTAAATAGATGTTATTTCGGCAAAACGAAAAGGATGAAGGAAAATTTTTACGATGATTTCCAATATTTCGTGGCAAATATGGTCGAATATGCACTCTGACACCGGAGAGGAGGTTTTCGGTTGTTTTTCGGGTGTGTCTCTGGCAAAACCAAGTTTGTTTGCAAATGTGTGTATTTTGGTATTTTCCTCCTTTGTAGACTTTACTCTGCTCCTCAGGAGAGATCCACACATGAATCAGGTATGATAAAACAATCCAGGGTTTGATCAAAGAATAAAAGTTATTTGGTCTGCAATGGTGAGCAAACTGATGTGTCACATGTCATATGATATTTTCAGTTTCATGTTGGAGTCGCCTGTCGCGGGTACCAGTGTAATGGCGATACTACTGATGGGGGGGCATGCGAGTAGTATGTTTTCTCGTAAATGCGCTTTGCGACTCTTGAAAAGGGAGATCTATTACGGAATTTGTGGAGTCGCTTTGTAGCATTTGCTTAAAGTTGAGCAAAAGTCAATGGATATCCAGAAAATTTTGGGAGGACGCGTTCAAGCAGAAGATGGATATTCAGTTTTTGTAAAAAGGATGCATGTAAGAGTTTTGCTTCCCTGTCCGATAGTCTATACCTGTTCAGTCGGCTTTTTCTAATAAGTAACTACGCAGCAAAGGCCTTCCTCTTTACACCGGTAGGTTGAAATACATCTGCCGATTGTATCCACATGCGCACGTGATTTGGCCTGAGTTGATATTCGTTTATTAACAACGGCACAACATATATCATGGTCTAAGTGAGTGGCTTGCAGTAAGAATCTTGTTTCCTTAGTGCATGTCAGAGGTACCTTTGAAAAGAGTCACTCATTAATATATGGCGATTCGTGATGGTCACAAAGTTCGGTCCATATCTGAGCATACTTTTATTTTGAGTAATACCGTCAGGTAGCCCAAATACATTCAAAGTGCGCTTGGCACGATATTTGCACATAATATCTGGGACAAAATAAATCAAGGACGTTTGAATCAAACCGCCAGATCACGGTGGTCTCTCCAGCAATCAGTGGAGGATCCTAAGCACAACGAAGTGTCCCAAGTTTCTCCATGATCAAAAGTGCTCCTCGAGTTTCACACAACGGTTGGAAAGTTCTCAAAATCATAATCTGTTTTCAGTTTTATTTTCTCCCAAGTAACTGAAATTCTTTAGCCAAATAATCACCCTTCGTATTTCAACTGCCGCGAATGGATCCGTTTTTCGTGATCGATTTTCCCTGATTCGTTTTATCTGTACTCGTACGCCACTCTTGAGTATACCGTGAACTATATAAAGTCCTGAGGAATATGTACTTGAATACGAACTTTCTAATTCGTCCTGTGGAAATTCATATATTCTACTTTGCTTAGATGTTGCACGTATACACTAAGGGAGTTCCCGCTCTCTTCTTGAAAGTGTTGATCGGCGTTTTGCGTTAGAATATCTCCAGTTGAGCGTCAACTAAACAGCCCTCACGGACAACCGCTCTCCATCGCTAATTTAAAACCTCCGGTGATTTTCTGTCAATTGCTATTAACCAATTGTCCCATATTTTATTTGCTTCTCAAACAATACGGACTGTTTACCACACCACAAGTGGCCTGGGGTTTCGCAAACAATGACGCTACAAGTTTCACGATTTCCCCCTCTTGCTGCTCAGTTTTTGAAAGAATAGGGACACAGGTGCAGAATATCTTCAGAAGTTTCGTGGCATACCCTTTGTTTCTCACTCAAGTTTATTTCTCCAGCGTGGCTGTTTTCGTTGTCTGTCAACGGTGACCGTAACATAGTGACATGCATGGTTAACGACGAAATTTCACACTGATGGTAACCTGGGACTGCGTGCATTGAAGCCGTTCAGGAAAGGACGTTCAAAATGAATGTCTAAACAGTCCGTTTGTGAAAAGCATCGCTTTCACAGCTGCTTCGGTCAGCCGACGCCTAATAACTATCCACTGACTAAAGTAAGTAAACTGACGGGAAAAATTAAGTGAAGTAAGCATGAATAATTCAGAACCAGTCATCATAATCATCATCATAGACGGTAAAATCAGTGTTGGCACTGATGTTCCAGTGCCGTAAAACCATACGGTTCGTTTAATTATATACATATTTATATATGTATAACAATATTAAAAGCCCTGGAGTGAAAGGAGAAAAATAGGGGGTGGGGGAGGTGACCTAGTGCTGGTCTATGTCAAGCATTACGAGGTG
>NW_008751956.1:468454-495777 GCF_000715545.1 Opisthorchis viverrini
ACCATTTCTTGCAACGCCTCCAGCCAAGCATAGACGGGATCACGGGGACCCCATCCTGGAAGGCGTACAACAACAGCAACACCCAAACTCTTCGTGATCACTTTGACGCCTTTCTGCCAAGTCATGCGCTGTCCACCTCGTGGTTGGCGCCATCCTGAAGGAAGCACGGAGAACAAGACTCGTCTCGGTAGACGGTGTTTCGACATGCGTAGCACATGACCGAGCCATCGTAATCGCTGACGCTGAGTGTTTTTTCGGATTGAAATGCCTGCAGCACAACCAAATACCCGTTTCCTAATCACCTCGTTACTAACATGCTGACGCTGTCCAAAACCAGTCATGCTTCTGAGGCATCGGTGGTCGAAAACCTGGAGACGCCACACTTCATCTGTCCACGGAGGCCATGTCTCGCACCCATACAACAACACTGCCCTTTTTGACGCCACAGGTGACGCAAATTAGGAAACGTGATTCGAGCTTCAGCATTAGTAATGGATAGTGGTTCCCACAGAGAAAGAAATCTCAAGATCCTACTGACCAAAACTCGTCCGCACCAACACCACTTCATAGCTCACTGTTAGGCTCTCCTTCGGCCAACGAAGCTAACGTGCATGCGCGACTTGCCAGTTCAGCATCAGGCCGAGCTCTAATTGGCCGAAAGAATGGACTGAACAGCCAATCACAATTCAGTATTTGCCGACTGTCAGAGCCATGTCCAGAAGGCGTCGGAATTTCCAGGCTGCTATCACTAATCCGGTTTTGGGCGTTTGTTGAATGTCAGCGGCTGTTTTACTGAAATCACCAACATAGGAGGTTTGGACCGAGAATTGACCTGGAGCACTGCCACTTTCACAGCAAGCTACGTTTGGCAACGCCATTTTTAGAATGACCAATCATTCCCACAGTTTCTTAGTAGTTAATCTCAACTTCTAATGAAAACTATGTGAACCAGGAAACAGATTTTTATGCAACTCACCTTGCAACTTGGAAACAGTCTAATAACAGGACACTAACAAACTTGACGTTTTCGTCACAACTTCAGGATATCAGCATCGAATCAAGCTTATGCTTTCACCAAGTGGCTCACTTTGTGAAGAGCCACCATTACTTGATTCTGCTAGCTAAACTGGGTCAATAAGGGTTGGTAGACTGCGTTCGGCACTACGTCTGAGCGTTTCACAAAACAACTACTTGTTGTCCGGTACTGAACCAAAAGCGGAATTCGTTGCTCGAACTTGGTTGAAACAAAGATGCCGCTGGTAGTAGCAAAACTTTGCGGATAGATCTTGAGAAAACTCTATATGCATCCACTAGACGTCGGTCAATGGATCGGGGATGCTTGAAGCAATCTGTTCATGTGGATTAATCAATACATATTTATTTTATCCTAATCTGGCTTGGCATTCCCGTAAATTGGGTAGTAGAAACGAATTTTCAGAACACTCGTTTCGTGCACTCAGCATAGCGTACCGCGCACCGTTTGGACACTGTAAGTCAGTACTTGACAATGCTAAGCAATGCATTCCACTTAATGTCGGGGATATAAACGCTTGCTCAGAGCGTTTGTGGTCGATGCCATCAGAAAACTAAGTCAGTGAATGGTAAAGCGATGCGGAAAGCGTCTTTAATTTTGGTCTTCAAGGTGTATCTAATAACTGTGAAACTTCCGGGATTCGCTTTGCAGAAAGTCGTATATCTCTCTAGGAAATTAATTATCTTGAAAAATAGCATAGAACCAAACTTCTCCGTTTAATATTGATTTGAAAACGAGTTATTTGTAGAAAGATGGGTATGCTTTACATCATTCGAACATTTTTATATCAAAAATATTTCCATCTTACCATCAGTATGATGAATACCCCCACTGGATGATAAAACGGTTGAGGCAAATAAAACTTCGCTGTTAAGTTTTCGTGATAACAAACCGGCCCAAAGTTTGCTTCCAGACTGAACTCGCGTCCACAGATGAACTGGATTCGATGGCTGAAGCCAAAAGCTGCACACAACTCCGTCAAGAAGTAGCCGACTATCCTCCAGAAAGTAGGAATGATTCATTTGCGTTTTGGCACAGACCAGACGAGCCACTCCGCCAGCAAGTACGGATTGTTCGTCTGGGTCGGAGTGGATTCCCATCGCTGAAGTGATTTGGAGCTGCTTATCGGCAGAGTTCCAGTTCAGTACAGTCTCTTTCGACGCCGGCGGGCTGGTAGAGATGACAACTATGGTATTTCTAAAGATTGGGTAATAAAAAAAACGCGACATGAGGACACTGAATACCAGGGGGGTGAAAAGATGTTGGAGGTAAGTGAATGCATGCTTCTTTGGTGGACAAAGGTCAATTCTCGAAATCGTTTTTGTGGTTCGTCTTATCATTAAAGTACGAATTGTTAAGCAGTGTTTCCACAACTTAGTTGTGTTCAAAAGCGTGCTAGGATGAGCGCCTTCTGACATAAAACGACAGATAGCGAGGAAACCAAAGGTCGATCGATTCGATCCGTTCAGCCGTGCCATCCTTGTGGTTCCTAGCAGCCACCCGATGGAGGCATGACAACTGAGATATTGCCATTTTGTCCAGGTCTGGATAAAAATAGAAATAGAGGTTGAGTTCGAACCACGGACTTTCCGACCGGTACTTTCGCACCCTACTCACTGAGCTATCTCAGGCGACATACGGGCAGCTCATCTTGAGCTAGCTTACACACCGGAAAGTAAATGATGGAGCAAAATCCATGCTGAGCAGTTAGCTGAATTTTGTGTTTGATCTGCTAGAACAGCTGACTCAATCGGGTCACATGTATTCCGCACGATGGGCATCCTACAGGCTACCTCTAGATTCTAATGAACAAAGTTATATTGGTTTCCATGTGTGGGTGCATCATGAGGTGAACGCCCAAAATAGGCAGGTGGACATCACTTGCTCACCTATATTCGGGGCTCATCAGAACAATGAGATATACGACGTGTGATCTGACCACTTTCAAACTTGGGTAACAAAGTTTCAGCAAAGACCTTTAGTGTCACATATATGCTGAAAAATTTTAGTGTCGCAAGTTTCGATGAAGTTAACTTTACTATCAAAATCTGCGGGACCGTTTTGCGGAGAAAAAGCAACTTTACTATCAAAATCTGCGGTACCGTTTTGCGGAGAAAAAGCATTGAACTGTTGTCGTAATATACTCATTTGCAAACAAATTTGGTTCTGCGGGGGACTCACCTGGAACCTAGCTGAATCTCTCGTATGTGATGTATCCATGAATGGAAAAGATTCAGCTGGGTTCCGGGTGAGTCTCTTGCAGAACCAAATTTGTTTTCAAATGAGTGTCTTACGCTAATTCCTTGCAATTTGGTTTCAAATAGGAATCTAGGGAACTGCGCCTACCTGATGAGCCCCAAGAAGGACGAAACCGGATTTTCAGCAACCTGATGAGTAGTGCAATACGAATATACATGAAACTATTAATTACGAACGGATTACTGGAGTCACTTGTACTACGAATTCCGCACACCTGTGGAGTTGGAGGTCAGCCTACGTCAAAACAGCGGCTCAAGTTTTGGACTGATTGTCTCGTTCCGGAAACTACCCCCAGAACGACCTGTGCGCTGTCTGTGGATGTTACGCAACCGTCCAACGATTTTCGCATATAGAAAGGTTCTGTCGAAACAAGGAGCTCCGCGGTGGGAGGGGGTGATGAACCACTCTCCAACTTCCAAAGGGGAAAGTCACTTGGGTTTCTTTGCTGGACCTAACCAAGTGTTAGCAGCAAATGTGCTTTCTGCAAAGTGTGATCACGACGATAAACAAACATTATACCGTCCAAATGTACCAAGAACAGGGAGCAACTACCGGGTGTAAAATCGCTTCTGCTGACGGACAGTTGCCACAGCTTCAGGATTCGCTAACAGGAAAAAGGAACATAGATTTCGCATGCATCTCCAGATTTCATCTGTTTCGAGAAAAATCTAGATACATGACATTCAGGATCTTAGGTAAGTTTGTGTGAGGCCATGAACTGACGTGGTTAACTCGGGGACGATTGTGTTTTAATTGAACATGCGGTTCTTCAGATCAAAAATTAAAAAAATTAATTATCAGTCCAGAAAACTAAAACCGGAAAGATGCTGGAGTTCGAAAATAAGTCATTGATTAAGGTGCTAGCTCACGGACCGGAAGGTCCATGGTTCAAAGACAAACCCGGCATCTTGACTGCTCCTATCTAGGATCAGGTAGTCTCGTACTCCCTCGCGTTGGCGTGGCACCGAAAGGATGCTACAGGCAAACGATTATTTGTTTTTGTTGAAATACGCTGGTGAAAGTGAACACTGTTCATCCCCTGCCGCAGCAAACTTCTGTTACCTCCGGGAGGAAACAGGCGGCTCTGAAGGGAGGCCCACACAATTACACTTTTCTCGTCGGGGATAAGGTTTATCGCGATTTGTTTGGCCGACTCTGTGTGGCACGTTCTGGATATTCAGCAGTTGTAATAAACGGTATGGACCTTAACGTTGATCTTCCGGTCTAGGTCAGTTATTGGTTTTTTTATACGCGAACAAGATTAAATGGCCGGATAAAAAAAGCTAGCTCGATCGAAACCACATTGTTGTGATCTCGGGTAAAAAATAGTCCTAAAGGATGTGAAAAGATCCGCGATGTGATCAGTTTCAGACAGGCGTTTGTCTGTCGCCTGAGGATACCTTCACCGAGTTGTGTTTATCTTTCGGAATAGATGGATGAATTCGCAGATAAGCTCCGCTACATATCTCGATATCAGTGACCTTCACAAAAGTAAAACAAATTCATTGGACTTCACACCTAGTGCATTTTGAAAAAGTGGTCGGATAGTGGTTTGGAGACAGTCCGTTGCTGGCAGCCGATATCACAAATTGGAGTGAGTGCATTCGAGCTCTTGCCTCCTTCTCCTATTGGTTAGCCAAATTCCGCACACCTGGGAAGTTCGAGTACAGCCTACGTCAAAACTGCGGCCCAAGTTATGGACTGGTTGTCCCGTTCAGGAACCTACCCCCAGAACGACCTGTGCGCTGTCTGTGGATGTTACGCAACCGTCCCACGATTTTCGCATTCGGAAAGATTCTGTCGTAACAAGGAGCAAACAGCGATTTCGCAATCAAAACTTGCTTCCTATTCTTTGTAAAGTCGGACGGTATAGTGTTTTCTCACCTTAGTTGTCGTGCGTCGCAAAAGCCACATTATTATTTAACCTACAAAAGAGACTTGGTGAGGTGCAGCGAAGAATTCCCAACTGATTGTTTTCCCTTTGGAATCTGGACAGTGATTCATCTCACGTCTAAAAATCGCCGACCTTGACATAGTGTGAGCTCATTTGCTGGAACGTATGGCAAAAGAGTACGCTATTTCCACAAGCACGTATTTTGATAGAATTTCGTAATATCCACTGACACGGCGCCAATTTTTTGAGGCCAATTAAATAGGCAGGGCTTTCTGACTAAAACAGTTAGTGGCTAAGCTGAACCTGCAGTTTGGGTGCATCCGTGAATTAGACGGAAAGGCTAACGCTTTTGAACAGACCTCCAGCTTATTGCGGTAGTAGCTTCAGGGGCATGGTAGCCACATGCTGGAGTTTACAAAAGCTCAGAATTTCCTTTTTATGAAACAGTACGGCATTAGAATGCCAAGCCAGATGCGTAGGTTGTAATCACACAAACTGTTGCCAACTTTTGAAAAAATGCTATAAAAGCTTACTTTATTGACAAGAGGGAGAACCAGCCTAGTAAGTAGTCAATATACAGAGGAGGTTACCGCATAAATCGCCCCTGGATGATGATGAGACGCAAATTGCCAGTTGATCCCACCTGATATGTCGAAGTCTCGTAGGAAGTTGTCTACTCGGAGAAACGTCATTGTGGCTCTCTCTATATGGAAAGCTTCAAAGTCGTCGTGTGAAAAAAGCTTGTCAGAACATCAGGTTGACAGAAACCCGGGGACTGCACCTACCTGATGAGCCCCAAGAAGGGCGAAACCGGTCGTGGGCTGTCGATGGATTTTCAGCAAACTTATGGGTAGTACATTACAAATCTACTTGTTGGAATACCTTGCAACTGATCAGAAACACTTTAAAGATGTCTCTCCAGAAGCAATATTGCATCCACACAAGAGGGATCTGCTTTCCTCAATCCGCCAAGGCTGTTATTGAACTGGGACTTTCTAAGGTCACAGTCAGTGACTCGTGTTTGCTTGCTATTGTAGGCCCTCTGCGTACTTATGACACTTTTATGCGTGGCACATGGCGTTGAGTGTACATTTTTGCCATTTAATCTCACACCAGACCCAGTATGACGGAAACTTTGTGCTTGATGCGCAAGTCTTGATTGTGCTAGCACATGTCGTCCCTTAGAAGAGCATTCAACATTGTTTGTCCTCTCTTCAATTGTTGGTCTTTAAATGCGTGTTTCCATACCAAAATGTTTACATACGTTTGGATTCATCTCATGTGAATGGAACTGTTGATGACATGAATTCGAATGAGACGTTTCCCTCTTTTCTCCCATATTCTCCTGTTACGCTTCCGCATTCGTCGCTTGCATTCACTTTTTATGTTTGAGACCATGCTCTTCAAAAATAAATGATTTAAATGATTGAACTTTGTACGCATGTATCCCAGGTCCTATGCATTCACCGATATTCACAGGGGATTCAGACCGGATGGTATTGAAACTGCTTCAGGTTGCCTGAAAATCCAGTACAATTCAGAATATGTATACAATTTACAAAGCTGCGACTATTTGGGCAGTCTCAAGATTTTCAGACAGGATAACGAACAGGGACCGACCGTATATGATTTCGTTTTTTGGATGACCAGATAAGCTGGATAGAGGATTGCCTGACGCAGTCGAACTGTGTACGACCGGGGGTTTCGTTGTTGTTTATTCCGAGTGAAAAACCGACGAAGAACCGATCAATTTAGACAGAGTTTTATAAATTATGAATTTGCCTTCTGGGAACGTCTGCGGCTTTTCAGATGGTAAGTAAGCTCGGGTAAGGGTGGAGAACAAAATCAGTCGGTACGGCACGGTCTGATTGCCTCCATTAGCCATTTCGCACCAATCACATGGAGGCGACGCGGTTTCCTTAAATTTCACCATACTGTTGATGCTGTCTGCTAAAATATGCACATGAAACAATGCCGGCTGTCGACTATTTAATACACAAAAATGTGGAAGAGACTTTGTAGTTATGACAAAACATCCGTTATGCATCAGGGTGCATACCGGTTGTACCGGGTTGCTATGGAGACTGGGGTCGGTGTTGAAAACGGAAGGATGTGATTATATCGCTCTTGGTGTTTGAAATGTTGTAGGATAAATGAACTTGTCTACAAAAATTTCAAAAAAAAACCGACCACAATACCGGTGGCAACAGGTCGAGTAGGTTGAAAAACTGCCTTGCACGACCCCAATCTTGCAAAAACGTTCACCGAAATCGATGAGAAATCTAATCACGTGATTGGCTCCGATTGATCGGTTATTCATCTCACATATCTTACCAAACATTTTTCTAACTGAATAAGACCTTCACTTACCACTAATTCCAGTGAGGACATGAATTTATGAGAGTTTTTTAGCAAATTTGTAAAAAAATCCCCATGTTATATTTCTTTTAATTCCCTTAGTAAATTTTGTAGATTAAATCTTTACTAGTTTCCAAACGTTCCATCCTGTGGACAACAGTCTCAGGAAGGCAACACCAGACCAAGTGTATTATTTTGTAAGGACAGAGTGACGCGCGATACTCGTTTTATCTTTCAAGATGATTTTATGCCAAGGTATGTGGTCGAAAGTGTCTTAATCGATTTAATTATTCCGAGGTCGAGTAATTCTGCGTCTATTGACTAATATTACCAGCCGAATCCTCTTTAGGAAAGATTTATTCGCTTTCTTAAAGTACCTTTTTCCGAATGGTGGCGTCCCTCTCAGACGTTCGTTTCACAATGTTTGAATAACTTGTCTCGTTCTGCAATGCGTAAACAACAGTTTGATATGCTTGCAAACTTTCCATTCCAGAATATGGGCATCATTCATTCATAAGGACTGGGGCCATTAATGCGTCACTACAAAAGTGCAGATTTCACCATTCTTTGTACAGTTACCAAAAAAGGCGAATATCAGAGCTATTCAGGCGCCCCTTTTGTTTGTCACATATATCAACTGAGCAGTCGTACCAATATACAAGTATCACTGTACGTTGCGCTTCAAATATGGATAAGTTGTAGCCTCATGTCTCAACACCAGATCAGCTTCGTTTGTTACGTTGTTCCCAAGTCTCCTGTCATCTCACGATGTGACAGTTCCAAGGAACTCATTATACATTCCTAACTGTATGGTACAATAAGAGAGACAAACCAATGGATGTAATCATCGAATCTCATTTTTGGTTCGTTAGTTACCAAGCTACAACCCGAAACTTTAGCCAGTGGCATTGGTAGTCTGTTGTAAAACAATTTGTGCTCATGGGCGATTTCCTTGTGTCTCAGCTAGTAACTGGTATCCAACTGGTTTGTACCCGAATTAGACTCACTTGCAAACCAGTTTGGTTTTACGGGAGATTCTCGTTTAGAATATTTTTAAGCAATAGAATATGCTGCACCAAGCCGCTTGATATTTCAGTTGGTACGATATTCGACATATCGCGACACGTGTATAGACGCAATACACTACTCATAAGGTTGCTGAAAATTCGTCTATAGCCCACGACCGGTTTCGCCCTACTTGGAGCCCATCAGACAGGCACACTCCCCAAGTTTCCATCAACCTTATGTTCCACTTGAATTCAAATTGCATGAGCTTAGCGAAGTACATTCATTTGGAAACAAATTTGGTTTTAGCTAAGGCTCATCTAGGACTGGCCGACTCTCTCGTTTTTGATGTTTCTAAGCAACTGAATGTGCTGCACCAGGCCGCATCTATACAGGCATCGCGACATTTCGAATATCGTACCAACTGAAACACTAGGCGTTGTGATACATCAAACTCAAATGCTTAGAAACATCATAAACGAGAGATTCAGTTGGGTTACGGGTGAGTCTCTCGCAAAAAGCAAATTTGTTTGCAAATAAGTGTATTTCACTAGCTGAGTTTTTAAGTTAACTCAAGACGAAGTTCTTCTTATCTTTGAAGTCTACTCGATGTACACCGATGTCCCTAAAGCGGACGCTGTGGAACTAGCGGTTTTTACATTACAGGCGGATACAACGCAGGAAGAGCGAACGCAACTCTCCGTAGATGAGATAGTTGAAGGTAGAAAGGTATGCCTAGACCTCAGTCATTTTGTTTTTACTCAATTACATACTCTCAAGAACAAGGTTTAGCGATGGGATCACAAATATCCCCAATTTTGGCTAACACCTACATAGAAAACTTCGAGCAAAAAGCTTCAAACGGATTTGACTGTCCACCAAGGGTGTTCTGGCGTTATGCAGATGACACGTTCGTTGTGATAAAGCGAAAAAAGGTAAACGGATTCTCTCAATATCTGAACACTTTGGACCCTCACATTAAGTTTAGCATGAAGCTAGAGTCCAAATCGAGTACACCATATTTTTCCTTGAGTGTATGACACACAAAAACAACTATTTAGCGGAACTCAACAGATAGTGGTGCGGTCTTAAACCACTCGTCAGCACATCCAAAAGAAGTATACGGTAGTATAGTTTCAACGATTTTTAAGAGAGTAAGAGAGCTGTGCACAGAGGAGGTTGACACAAGAGTAGCACAGCTTGAGGTAAAAAAGCGTGTTTTAAAGATACAAGGAGATCGTTCACCTATAGCTACTCGCAGGAAGCATGAGGCCAGGTTGCTCAGTCCTAGACAGGGGAAATCGAGAGGCAGAGGTCGGGTTNGAAACATCATAAACGAGAGATTCAGTTGGGTTACGGGTGAGTCTCTCGCAAAAAGCAAATTTGTTTGCAAATAAGTGTATTTCACTAGCTGAGTTTTTAAGTTAACTCAAGACGAAGTTCTTCTTATCTTTGAAGTCTACTCGATGTACACCGATGTCCCTAAAGCGGACGCTGTGGAACTAGCAAGAAGGTTTTTACAGGCGGATACAACGCAGGAAGAGCGAACGCAACTCTCCGTAGATGAGATAGTTGAAGGTAGAAAGGTATGCCTAGACCTCAGTCATTTTGTTTTTACTCAATTACATACTCTCAAGAACAAGGTTTAGCGATGGGATCACAAATATCCCCAATTTTGGCTAACACCTACATAGAAAACTTCGAGCAAAAAGCTTCAAACGGATTTGACTGTCCACCAAGGGTGTTCTGGCGTTATGCAGATGACACGTTCGTTGTGATAAAGCGAAAAAAGGTAAACGGATTCTCTCAATATCTGAACACTTTGGACCCTCACATTAAGTTTAGCATGAAGCTAGAGTCCACATCGAGTACACTATATTTTTCCTTGAGTGTATGACACACAAAAACAACTATTTAGCGGAACTCAACAGATAGTGGTGCGGTCTTAAACCACTCGTCAGCACATCCAAAAGAAGTATACGGTAGTATAGTTTCAACGATTTTTAAGAGAGTAAGAGAGCTGTGCACAGAGGAGGTCGACCCAAGAGTAGCACAGCTTGAGGTAAAAAAGCGTGTTTTAAAGATACAAGGAGATCGTTCACCTATAGCTACTCGCAGGAAGCATGAGGCCAGGTTGCTCAGTCCTAGACAGGGGAAATCGAGAGGCAGAGGTCGGGTTCGGACCACAGGTCACTAAATTCATACACTAATCACTAAGCATTGTTTCCAAGTGTAAGAATAGTAAGACAAAAACATCTCCCAATCCAATGAACCAATAAGAAAAACAGTGCAGGCAACACGAAAAAATGTGTGTACGTTTTATTGATTTCAGAAGAGAGAGAGAATAACTTGCCTTCGGACATTAAAAGCTGGAGAAGGAAGGTGTCTTACAGCCAGATGAACTGGCTCAGATTAGGAATGCTTATGGTTCAGCGTAAACATTACTTGCTTTATAAAAATGGAATTACAGTTGGTTGCCAGTTTGAATGGCACTGAAAGCAGTTTGACACCTTCTGCCAGACAAGGGGTCAGAAGGATATGTTTGATATGATCAAAATAGAGACTACACCTCAATATGGAATACAGTCTGTATCACTGCAAAATTTAGCAGAAGCTAACTGCTTCAGAAAGGAAACAAAACGAGAAATGAGGAGGAGAATTGAGGCGTATATGAAGTGTATATGTAGTTCGGCCCTCACAAACCGTGAGGAGCGTGTGATGTCAAAATAACCCAACCAGAAACGACCATTTTGTGGTCCAGTTTTATTGCTAAAACTGTGGGCTAGTGGCTCCCTGCCGAAACAAACTGTGATGTTTTTGTATTCCAAAAATGCCGTTAGTATCAAGTCCCAATGCGTGCAACATTCGGAAAGCCCAACAAAACATCCGTCGGCTCTGAATCAAAAAGATCACACTGTTTGCAATCATGAGTCTGCTCAGAGTCCCAACAAAAGACCGCAAGGAGCAGGAAGTATGAGCCTCCCGGCGGATCATCGGCTAGTTTCACTGAATTCAAGCAATCATATAGTCAGGTGAACAGGGAACAGGTGAAAACCTTTCACTTTAGCCCAGATGCCTCTTCGGGTTCGAGGCAACCACGATATTTGTGGGCGAGACGTTGAACGAACAGATAAACAGATACAAACGTATACCAGTATTTGTACACGAGCCAGGTGAAAGCGAGTGCTTAGTTCCTCAATATCATCGTTTTGTCCCAACATGTTTCCTAAAGCAATTTGCTTAAAGTGGCATTTCAAACCGACTGTTCTTTTCCTAATCTCTAAAACAAAACGCTTTCAAACACCCAGTTTTGGTTTAATTAGGTTGGCCACGTCTGACCATTCTGATGAGATGTGTGTTTTTCCTGTCTAGTACACATAAACTGAGAATACGTCAGTCTAAATAAAAATAGACAAAACAACGTCAAAACGGAAGTCGAGGCAACCCACTGTTTTCTCGCCGAATAGAGACGTGTCAAGATTACTAAATTGTGATAGGTCTGTTGGAGCAATTATGTCACTTGGATCTGATAGGTTCTCAGACGATTCAGTCGTAGTACGTGAATCCGGTGGGAAACTGCCAGAGCACAGTGGGCAAATCACTCCTCGATAGGTTTGATTTTCGAAAAAAAGGACCAGAATGCTTAGTCCAGACGGACCAAGATGAATACCGTTTGACGAGAATACATTTGAGTGTAATGTTGAATCCACCAGGATGCTGGGAGTCAAGAATTTTCGAAGAGGAAATTCCCCCACAGAGCAGCCAACGGATGAAATTGATTGGTCAAAAAATAGACACCGAATAGCTTCGATTGTGAATTTAAGTATATGGGAAAGCCGGAAACAGCGGGAATTCAAGAGTGGATGAACGGTGAGTTGGTCGTGTGAAGTCGTCGCAGGTTGACGCGGTGATGTTAAATACCTTGCCAGAAGATCCGTTTTGAAGATATCCAAGACCCAAGTCCACCTCGTCAACAGACGCCTGGTAAAACTAACCTTCTTGACTTATGATCATTTCAAAGTTCTTCTAGTGACCAACAAGATCATCCAACCTCGTGATGACCTCAACAAAGTTGAAGGAATCGCTATTCGACCGAAATCTGACCATTGAAATTCAATTTATTCACATGCCGTTCTTTTATTTGATATCATCATCACTAGAAAATCGACCTTTCACCCTCTCGGTATAGCTGGAAACTGTAGAGTCAAAATATCTTCGAAGAATACAAATATTTGGTATTAACGAAATGCCCGTTTTCAGGAGAAGAAAGCGAACTTTCGCCAACATCTTTCGTGGACTGCACTAAACGGTTGGGACAAAGGAACGATTTGGCTCAAACTGACAGGGACCATCATTTGTTGCACTCAGTAAGACTAAGCAGGTTTTCTTGAGAAAACTGAAAAATTCTTTGTGACAAAAACGTTTTTGGGCTTAAAACTTGCTTCAAATATGTTTATCGTCCAGCTATAAATGACACTGTTCTACGGAAGAATTAAAGGATGCCATATTGAACGAGATGAGGGAACACCATCGTTCTATTTTATGTGGTAGGTTTCCGCAAGGCCATAGGTTTTTTTGAAAAAAAAAGCCGTGAAAAAGTTACTGAAATGCATTTTTAGGTAAAGCTTTAAGAACAACGCATTGACATGAATACAAACCCTTTTCGTTTGGACCAAACTAAGGGTATCCGTCGAAGGTTCCTGTTAGGAAGAACCGACATGTGTTGCTGATTCGTTCAAAGACTAAAGTTATGTCACAAAATGCCCAAGTCTTTTCCAAAAAAACATTATTCAGGTGTGCCAGTTGGGCTATTTTATTACACACACTTCTTTTACCCAAAGACTGGAGTTCAACTCCCCAAAATGGTTAGAACAGTTGTGAAGC
This sequence comes from Opisthorchis viverrini, assembly GCF_000715545.1. Classification (NCBI taxonomy): domain Eukaryota; kingdom Metazoa; phylum Platyhelminthes; class Trematoda; order Opisthorchiida; family Opisthorchiidae; genus Opisthorchis; species Opisthorchis viverrini. The sequence continues at coordinate 481,888 of NW_008751956.1, forward strand.
TCCTATTTAGGCGAAATTAGTACGGGTCCCTCAGATCGACCAAACGGGATCCGGTCAAACTGGGAAAAGGAATTTCCAAACCAGAAGTGGTGTAGGCAAAACCTCAAACGCTTTTGTTTACTCGCCTTCAATTATACGAAAAACGTCGTTTACATTCGTTTCCTCCAATCAGTCATGTATACTTGGAGGCGCCCCTTGTTCAACGAATACGAACAAAGTTGCTCTCCTGTTTGTTTAGTAGGGGAAGGCACAGGACTCAAATGTGGCTCATATTGTAGTTCATAGGACACGTATACCCTTGGTCATGTCGAACGCGCTGGCACTACCCACTGGCAAATACTGTGCGCTTCTGAATTTTTCCGTCTGAACAGGCAAACATGTTCATCCTTGAGTGATGTGATGGGATTGCCCGGTGCCTCGACCAACGACCTGGTAACTGCCCTGGTTTTTTAATCGGTCGATTGACCCACCTGTCACAACTTCCCGGTCAGGTAGCGTCACGAACGCTTTGAAAACTTCAGGACAATGTTCCGATAAACTGCTTGTGGTTGCGAGTTTCGTGGAATCCACGCTAGCCTCACACTCATTTCATCATTATTATCATCATCATCATCATCATCATCATTCTTGTCAGCCGTAATAACCGCGTAGTCGTCATATAGTGGTTGTAGCTGCCGCAGTTTCGTTCACCGATGGTTTTATTGGACGGAGAGTAGGTAGCTGCGCATTTTGAAAATTCAAGCTGGACGGTAGAAGAACTGTCCAAGCGAGAGTGATGTAAAGGTGAATTCAACAAACGCCGCAAGCATCTACAAACAAACACAGTGTTATACTTGACGCAACATTGAGCAATGCTTTACTGGCCACATTTCGCCTGTACATTACACGCTCGTCAGATCGAATGTCGTTTGATAGAGGATTTGATTTCACCACCTCTGTCGCAATTTCACAGTCTGACGGGACCCGTTTTTGTTCCGAATCCCCGGCAGGAGTGTTCATTCTATAACAGCATTCTATCATAGAATTCCAGCCCAACAGAAATCCTGGATTAGAGGCAGCCTTTCTCCTAATAACTCCGTGTTCTTGGCTCCCAGCAGTGTTCCGATCACTTGATCACGCAGAGCGATTCGGAACCGATGGCGACAGCTGACACGTTTGACTGGCTTCCCAGTATGTAGGCAGTACAATCTAACATGCTTTCAAGCTACTGTCATAAATATGCATCCGAAGAAGGATTTCCTAATGAGCTGTTATTCCATGGTACTTGTGTTAACACAAGCGGCATATCAAAGAAAATTCTCTAGAGGTTCCTAATGGCGTCCTTGACTTAATCACCCCCGCCCGTCTCCCAAAGAAGTGATCCGATTCGGGGACATCCGAACCCAGAAATCAAGATATGATGAACAATTGAAACGAGGACAAAAAGCCTCCAAGATGGTATCCGAAGCGTTGCTTTGCGCTTAAAAGTGGGTAGCAAACGGGACCAGTTTGTGCTGACCACAAATTTTCAGAAATACAATAGTGCGCCTCCGGCCGAGCACATCCATCGTATCAAAACCAATCTTGAGCTGACTTCTGCACACAAGAGTTTCTCCTATCTGAGAGGAAGGAAGTTTCATGCACGGGACCAATTCGACCCGGAAAGGATTCACCACAATTTTTTTAGTCGAATAGCGTTTTCGTTTGAAATGGGGAACAAAAGCATTCATTCATGGCAGTGATTTTTCAAAGTACATGGGCTAAAATCTCGCGCGACTGATAATTTCCGTTTGATAAGGATTGATTCGTTTAGCGATAACACAATTCTCGGAACATGAATGGGGTTTTACAGACTGCTGGAGAATAAATGACAGCTGGCGTCAGCTCCCTCGAAATGATCATTCAAAATAACCTCATGTTTCGTAAAACTGTCCATTGAGGCTTGGCTAACTCCCCACAGTCACGAAAAGCAATACGTCAGCAGGAGGAAAGGGGGCCTAAACGTCATAAAGACATGAAGGAAAGCTATATATAAAAAGGGATAAAAGAAAGGAAGGGGTGGTGATACTTATTGCTAAAACCTCCGCGTCCCGAGGTACCCATGTCTTCCAAAACCAGTGGAATAAGCACATTTGAGTATAGTGTTTCTTGGAGGACCCCGTCGGCGGGACATCCTCACCGTTCCTTGCGAACAGGATTCAAGTTCTATAGATAAGCGCCACTTAGACGATAATTGACAAAAAATTCGCAATTGGGATCAACTACACTGGATGCAACAGCAATCAGTCGGACCAAAACCACGAAGTCAAAAAATCCCACTGCGTCACAACGACCTGGCCTGTCTTCTGTGAACTTCTACCCAACAAGAGATGATCAAGGTGGGAAGAGCAACTTCGTTTAGTTGACGGCAGTACATGACCCATTCATGTTTGGTGGGTAATCTTTGCCTGATGCCAGAGTCCGACACATCAGCTAGTACCCACTCAGAAACCAACTGATTTCCAACCTTCTGCAGGCGGCTAACCCCTGCTGTACTACCGGTTTAACGGTGATACTACTGATGGGGAGGCAAGCGAGTAGTATGTGTTGTTCGTGGAATTTCACTTTGCGCCTTTTGAAAAGGGGGGATCTCTTGCGGAACTTGTGGAGTCGCTTTGTAACATTTGCTTGAATTTGAGTGAGGAATGATTGGAGTCAATGAATATCCAGAAACGTTCAAGAAGCCGCGTTCAGGAGAAGATGGATGTCCAGTTTTTGTAAATAAGATACAAATGAGAGTTTTGCTTCCCTGTCCAATGGTCTGTAACCCGTCAGTTGGTATTTCCTAATAAATAACCCCACAGCGAAGGCCTTCATCCTTTCACCGGGACGTCGGCGGTTGAATAACTGGACCAGTTGTGATTTTCCGATTGGATGAGCCAGGTTTCAAAACAGCCCAGTGTGACTACTAACAAGACCGTCTCTGGAGCCAATTGTGACACGAGCTGGTAAATGTTCTTTGTGGTGTGAGCGTCGCAGTTCAATCCCGTCAAATTCAGTCTCCAAAATCAGTAAACCTAGAACCAAAGTCAGTCCGAAGTTTCAATGGAGCACGTCTTTATGGGAAATTTTGTGGTAAATCCTTCAACTTTAAAGGCGAGGACTACATGTCGAAACAAGAGAAAATTTCTGATATTTCGAGTAGCGCTGTTTATCCCAGCGTGAATTAACAAGACAAGGTCATCCGCGTGAGCTCGACCTGCCATAGTTACTCTATATGAAGTACATGTTTTCCGGAAAGCATTGAAGTAAATCACGTGTACATGATAAGATTGTTGGGTGCTGGTCGCAGAGGTAAAGTTGAAAGACCAGCTGAACGTTAATCAATCTGATAATGGGCAAACTAATCCAACAGCATGACTAATCCTCCGAATGACCAACGAAGTGTGCACCAATACAATGGTGCAACTGCAGTCTACTAGAATCTTGCCACACGTGGGAACCAAATTCAGTCCTTCCTGGAGTTGAGTGTTATTGTGGGAGACTGATGCTACGTTTTTTGCAACCCCAAGGCGAAGTAGTCAGCGTCGAGCTGAGCGCCATGTGTACAAGTAAGGCATATGGCAGAAAGACCTGTCTAGAAATACTAATACATGTTCACTGTATACTATATCGGACCACCGTTATCACTTTTGTGGGGCAGTCAGAAACTGCACCATTTACCGGCGGGTTCATTCTGCAGCATCTTTATGGGGTTAGGCACACTTACTGGCAGAGGGGTCCCCTGGAATTCAACCCCTTCTGCAACTAGCAACAGATTGAAACCCAAGGCGTCGCACTGTGCGCTCGAACGTTTGCTTCATTAGCGAGACAAAAGACGATCAAATGTATCACACACAGGGAGGCTCTTCAGACCACCGAAACTCCTTCCTTGGAACAGATGTGCCTGGTGAGAGGTGTACATATGGTGCATTTTGAGACGCAGTTTGTAGCGATACACAAGCATAAACTATCCACCCGTGAGCGACTTGCGATGAACACACCAACAGAAATATTCGACAAGGACCTCCAGTTCTTGCGGAGGGCAGAGATACACATCCGCATAAATAACAGCAAAAAATATTGGAATAGGGATAACCGTCGATATTAGTGGAAGTTAGATCAGAACGCAAGGCTGTCCAGAGAAAAAAATGGAGTATGAAGACTGCCGACCAATAAAAAGTGCAAACGGATCAATGAAGTCACCAGGAGGCTGTTCCCCAATTGAGTAACCATATCAAAAGATATAAGCCACTCTTTGGGAAGTTCACCCACCCAACCGCAAACTGATGGTGACCTTGGATTGGTGACGAAACGCCCACCAACCAATCGGAGGTTCAACGTAAGATATGACACGAGTAGGGTTCACACTGGGAAGAAATTTCTTGATCCGCACAACTATTCACCTTGTGAAAAGAAGCAAGGTTTTGGCATGAAATGAGTGTTTGTATGGTCACACAAAACCAACCGGTCCAGACTGGTCACATCACCCTTTTGCGGCTGGTGTCCAGCTTTGGTTTAAACAAATTACCTTGTTCAACCCTGCGCACCTGTGTACACTATTGAACGCATTGTTTCCAAAAACCCACAGAAAAAAGCTTCCAGGTGTTAGCGTGACTTTCAACAACAGGTTTCTATGATCAACAGGACTAATGCGTCCCAAAATGTTGGTAAAAAGACACTGTATAGCGTCGAATGGACCATTGGACAGTAACACTTAAAGGTAGTTTCTAGTTGGTGGCTATGGGTATTTTGTAGACGCACATTCTGGATCCCATCCGGAATGTTTTAATATCTGAGCAGGCAGATAATCCACTTTGTCTCTCAAGTTCATTTGCGTTTGTGTTATACTGGGTTGTTTTGAGGTCTCACTACACGATATCCCTCCACCCATGGTGGCTACTCATTTCAAGTCGCCGGCTCATCGCCACCATCCTTGTGAACCCTTCGGACCTACAGAAACCTGCTTAAAGGAAACAGCTCGGAGCCCGGGAAAGCTTGAAAACGCTGCTGTGTTAACAGACAGCTTTGAGACTTCATGAGACCGATATCAGGTCGGCATTCGTTCACCAAAACTGAAAGAACACCCATCGGTTCGTGGATGATAGACGAGCCACGAACGGACTTGCTTGGTTCAGATGCTTGAGCCAAAAGCGCAATTGTGGGATGCTGAATGCTGGATATGTAAAGGATTATGATGCTAAAGGGCTTCGTGGAGCACTAGATTCCACTGGTTAACCTAAGAAGAGGTTTCTTGAGTGAATTACGCTCTCCAATTTCGAATGGCACCGATAGTTTTCCAATTATATTCTTTCTCAAGGCACAACAATACGGTCCATGGTCCCTTCAGTCACAGTTGAAGACTAGTGCTCCAAGTTGCTACCTTCCACGCGTTTCCAGAGTTCAAAATCTTGGAATTCGCACCCCTGATACATTTGTAATGATACTGTTATCCAGACACGGCCCGTCCTTTTGTTCCTTACGCATGAGCGCCTTTTTCGTCATTCCTTTGAACAATAATCCGTGCAGTCTAGACCAATGTGATCGTCCTACCTCCGGAATGTTGACTACTCGACTTATATCTGCTTACAAGCAGTAGACCTCGGGGGAGAATGATAATTCGTCACAGTGATGGTTTCAAGCTATCTGAACCATTTTAACGATGTGAGGAGGGGCGTTTGGTCTCACAAACTTCTCCCCGCTTTGCCAAGAGAAGCGCTGGTTATGAAACCAGCTATGCCGAAAGCTCTCCAGATACTTCCAATCAGTATTTCTTGGAACGTCCTGTGGTTGATGGCACCAGCAGCAACAACAGGTATCGTAGAAGGCACCTGGGCGATGCCTGGACATAAAGGCATTCTAGAACCTTAAAAAAGGTACGGGGTTTCCATTTTATAGACAAACGGACTTTTGAAAAAATCGGATGTGTTTATGCATTTCTAAAAGCAGCCGAGATCGAACGCAACAAGAGCTGACGCACTCGGTTCATGGGTAGAAACATGCTGTAATGCAGTCCAGCAAAGAGCACGTTGATTGCCATCGATCCGACTACAAATGAGTAAGTTCTGAGCATCAACCCAAGCAAACATAATGCAGGCGACGAAGCACAGACCCGGGACAGGGGGTCGAACCCGCGACTTCCCACTTACCGGACGAATGCTCTACAAACTGAGCTAACATGTACGCTGTGAGATGTCGCAAGTGCGCATTCGCGACAAGCTGCCGCCTCTACGGTATCTCAGCCAGCAAGCTAGACCAAGTGGGTTGGATCCCCATCCAAGAATTCTATCGTTAAAGTCAGGCAGAAATCACGAGATTTAGACTTGTCAGAATACTAAACACTAGTCTAGGGAATACTGTGTGAACTAGGGTACAAAATTCTTATCAGATCTGCATTTGTTTGTCCAATCTGGGTTGGATATCGCTTAAGGTTCAAAAAGGTTCCGCTTCACAGGGTTTCCCGTGGAGATGAGAACAAGAACAAGCAATCGTGTAGACATTTATCGCGGCAGTGTTGACGAATTCTTCCAGGAGACATTCGAGATTGAATTTTGGGCTATAATGGCCGTACTGCAGGACATTAACTCTCCCAAGAAAAAACAAAGAGGACAAGAGAAACTATGGCATCTTGGTGGGTGGCATTTGAAAAGAATTTCCTCGATAAACAAGTAGCACGATGCAGGCTCTTCAAAAAAACTCAACGCCAGTTGAGAGAAAACAGATCTTTCAGCAACCCTCTTACATGCTCATTCTATGCAGCGCGCCCACTGTAGTGTGTGCACCGGAAGGCCAGACAGACGGTTGTTTACTAGAATTATGAGTTTTTTTCGGAAGAACTCAGGGCGTTCAAGAGCCGTTACTCTCCGCTGCTCCACATACCCTCAACCCACATTCTGAAGCTCCGTTATATTTGTTAAAATAGCAGCCCCTCGGTTGATTGAATCCATTCTAGAAATACAAGCAGATCGGATTTGCGGATAACGCTGCTCGGAGTCACGTTTTAGTTCGAATTTCTTAACCGATTTTGTTCGGGACCTCTGACTGAAATTGAGTGGACTTAAACAGCTGACGCAAAACCGTTTAATTCAAACGTTAAAACGTCTAGGCCTACACATTCTTTCATTACAAAATTTATTTGGGAAAAAAGGAGGAAAGCCTTGCCTAAAACATTGTGTTTTTGAACACCTAACTCCGGTGGCTGCAGTGTTGTCCCAACCCTCCAAAAACGTTGTCCAGTAACCTTTCCTCAGTATAACTAACATTCATTAAGAACAAACTGTGTGCGTTCTCAATCAGCATCGAGAATTTCCGGGTTTTTCACTTGCTGCCCCTAAAAGTATGAGTATGAATGCTTCCGGGGAGAGATTTCCATACTGACGAGAGGTAAGATTTTGTACCCGATATTTCTTACCTTCCGGGACGTTGTAGGTCCTAACTGTTCCCATCCCAGGACAATTTATTTTCTGGATGCTCATGGGTATAAAAAACGTTTTTTCTATTAATATTTTAGGCAAACTGTGAATGAAAGAACCTCAGGAAGTCGAAGTTTGCGTGACCAAATGCATTACGTCCATCAGTGAACTCCTGACCGGATCGCTTACCGCTATAGGTTAGAATATGAGAATCTAACGTGATGGTAAAGGACACTTGTTAAAGGTAGAACTGTTTTCAGACAAAAGAAGAGGTTACAAGCCAGGTATCCTCATGAAATTTCCTTGATGTTCTTCGAATATTGGATAAAAACGAACAAACGCTGCAAATCAGTTCAGTGATTTCCATCTGAACCTACACCTTTCATCAAATATGGAGATGACACTTTGACACAGGCCGGACACTACTCATGGTTCATCAGTAGTATACACAGTTACACAAATATGAGGTTGATGGGAATTGAGGATGGGAAGTTGGGTCGCTCTACCTAGAATTCACGAGCAAGTTATGAATCCTTATTTCCAGTGTTCATGAGTGGTTCTTAGGCCTTAAGTTCGAAAAAACCTACTGAGTTCAGAACCATTCAGTCATGCACAGGATTTTCTTAACTCACGTCAGTGTGTGTCCAGTGTTATACAATGTTTTTAGTGCATTAGACGTAGCCCACTCTAGAAAACCCGTTCGAATTTCGCGGATCCTTCAATGGAAGGCAGGCTACATTTGTTGACCGGACTGGTTAGGTTGCATGCGGCAGGGATCAGATCCTTGTAACGGAGCTAAATTTGAAAGAATTCTGAATAGATGCAAACATGGCACACGGTCACCATTTTTTAAGTTCTTGCCTCGACAGCTACCAGTGAAGAAAAAAATTCTATCAACCGACCTGCATTTGATCTGAAGATGCGTACACTTAGGTGATTTAAACCAACCTACATCGAGAATTGTTCGATTTCCATCAGAACAAGTTTTTGTGTGGGAAAACCATACATGAATAGTGTCAAAAACAGATGGTTTTGGTTTCCAAATGTCAAATGTGTCCTACAATTTGTGCATCTTCCAAGATACCTGTGTGTGTGCGTGCGTGCATGTAGGTGTGTGCGTGTACAGGTCCGAGCCAAATGTGAGCACGAAAAGCAACTAGTGTACACACAACAAGCGGTTATCTACTTGCTCTCCTTGTGGTGTTTTATTATCTATGGTGGAAATGTGTACATGTTTTTCCTTTTTCTTCCAGTGAACCTCGTTTCTTGTGATCTGAAACATCAGTTCATTAAAGTGGTCGACCGTTAATCAACATCCGAGTTGTCACCCAACACCTTCGTGTCATTTGTCCTCTGTTTCAAAGTTGTCACAATCCACGTGTACACTTAAAACGGTGGGAAGTACACTCGTGGTCACATGATCTGGCAAACTTGAAGCTCACAACCATTTTGACAACCGCATATTACAAAGTAACCAGTCAAAGGATATTTTGTTTGACCCGTCATCAGTATCAACGAGGATAGTTTCGATGGGAAACCTACTCCATATGACACCTCAAAGCTAGAAACATGAGACACCGTCGGCTCAAATTTTTAGTGAAAAAAACGGTGACAAAAAGCATTCAATCGGACAACTGGAGAAGCGGAGCACCCGGCAGGATAAACCCTACGTAGAAGTTGATTGTATACGATAAAGAGAGGTGGAAATGAGTCAAGCAAAACATTTTCATCTATGGAATGATCTTTGGAGACGAATCAACAAACTGGACGAGGAATTTGATGGCACCTGATGTTCTACAACTTTTGTTTTAGATAAATTTGAAAAAATCAACACAAGAAGATGCTTGAAAAAAAACATAACCTATTTCTATGATTTTTATGTTTTGTAATGGGGTTTATAAGGGAACTTTATCCAAAGAGTCTTCTAGAACTTGGAAGAGCCGAGAAAAAGGCACGTTAATGATATTCATTACAACCTTAACTCGTCTCAGCAGTACCTGAACGCTTATCAAATCATATTTACAGCCTCTGATTGAAAGAGACTAGAAGAGTAGTGAGTGGGAGAGGACTCCCGGCCTATCGCAAGCCTTATGAGGTACACACACCTCCAAGCGTTCATTCAGGCAGTCTGGAATAATACTGACAGCACGAACGCCACTGAATAGACTCTATTTCTTGCAATTGGTCCAGCCAAGCGTGGGAGGGGCCAAGTGAACTCTAGCCTGGAAGGTGTACCGCACCTACAACAATAATCAGTTGAGGAAGGGACTGTAATGCGTAGGTTTGAGGGCCCGGTGGAATTCTTTAGAGGCAGTGTTCAAGGAACCCTAATCCGGGTAGTGAATATTTCCAAACTGTTGGCCCCTTAATTTGACACTTAGCATATTTTCAATCCTAACATTCTTCCAGGTACCGAATGTGGTTGCATGTCGCCTGGAAGGTAAGACATAACTGTGGCAGTCTCACAATCGAGATAGTGACTGGTCTGTAGTGGTACGCAGGTAACGAATGTCTGCTCCGCGCGTCAGTTCACGTGCAAGCTGTTGTGTGGTATGATTGTGAGAGGGATGTAGGAGAATCTTCATTAAGTCACCACTTGGCGAAATACTCTGTTCCAAAACGGATCTTGATTACAACTGCGTTTGCTTCGAGATACAAAACAAAACAGCATTCAGACATAAAATCTCTTAAGTTCCGATGCGTTCAGTGATCAATACTAGTTCGGTAAGCTGATCCACATGTCACGTGCTCGAATGTACAAGGTCAAGCAGAGAAAAGTGAATATCACTCACCTCACACCAAATGCGACATACGGTGGTTCATGATAGAGAAATCGTGCTTGCCCGCCCAGTTCGAATGTTTGCGGATCGCCTAAATTTGTGAAGAGCATTGAAAAGTAATCTCACCTTGACAGTGGTATTCTGGAATCCAGTTTCTGTGCAGACAAATGATTCGCCATTGGTGAAAAAGCATGATTAGATGTAGGTACAAGGCTAGAAGAAAGTGCAGATTTGCTGACATAATAAATGTCGATAGATGTGTGTCATTGTAGACGAGCAGCTGTCCAGATATGTACGGAGATTATATGCTGGAGAAGGAGAGAGGTTAGTAAACAGGGACACATACTCGTGTGTATGTGCGCGATAAGGACCAATGACCTTCAGAAGGACAGTGTTTAGAACTTCAAAATCGCCTCTTTGATGTTCTGTAAATTAGCTGAAAAATGAAAAAAATGTCTTTTTATAAACTACTAGAACTGGATGACGGTTTGCACCACTAAGATGAAGCTTCTTGGTGAAGTACCTCAAAGCGCGTATCAGCAGGTGTAGTTACGTGTACTTTTAAGTTATTTGGAACTGTTCATCACCGCACCCCGTGCCCGAAAACCAATTTTTGAAAGTGGGATTCTCCTGTGAACAACAAAAATATTCCCATAAGATGGGAAGACTACGTACGCCCAAACAAACCGATGAATGCTGGAAACCAGTGGCCAAACTTTGGACTGTCGCTTAGCCGTCAAGCGTTGTATCAGCTGATTGCTCGATGACAATTTTGAGGCTCCTGAAGTTCGGTAGTTTCTGGCTACCACTTTATTAAGGGAACCAAGAAACGTTGACCGTCATCTTTTCTACTGAGTAACTTCATCCAGCTACTGATGCTGAAATCCGACATGCCTAAACGCACTGCCAAAAACTGAGCTCGGAATGTGAAAACAGTCCCCGGGATCTTGCTGAAACACATGATTGAGTTCTGTTTGAATTCCGTCACATAAAAAGCGCCTTCTCATTGACTGATGGCTGAATAACGGGTCAGAGGAAGTGACGAAGTACTGAAAGGGAGAGTCGCAAGCCGACCTCCAATTAGATATAGCCGTATTTGAGCGGAAAATTTCAGCTGAGTTACATTTCCAATAAGTTACTGCCATGCCACTCCTGATGTATGTTTCAAATTGTCAATATCAACTTCGCATAAACTTTTGGTTTCTCAACTTGGAAGGAAGGGGAAATCACTAAACATTGAATTTCAACACACAACAGTTCTGGAGAACGACAACTCCAAGAATTCTCATCACGCAACCCGCACTGAAGGTACCTTCTGCAACGACAAGGAAACGCTTGTCGGTCAGCTACCAAGCTCGGCGAACAGGACACGATCAACCGACATCTAAAAAAGTTTCTGTTTCCAAAAGCTATTGCCCTAGTCGAGGGAACACTCTAAAAAATACGTGGGGAAATGAAACAAATAATCACAGTTTATCACACACCATTACATTGTCAACTTAGATCAGACTGATCACTACTCTGTTACTAGTTAAACTGAACTTTGCAGGAGAAATGTGTTGGCCATCGGTGAGGATGATTAGGACGTTCATTCGATCCCGCTGTGCTCAGACGTTTGCTGAGAACCTCAACTGACGTAACAGTTATACTACTGATGGGGAGAGGTACGAGTAGTGTGTTTTATTCTTGTAAATTCCCTTTGCGTCTCTTGAAAAGGGAGATCTGTTGCGGAATTTGTGGAGTCGCTTTATGACCTTCACTTGGATTTGAGCAATGAATGATTGGAGTCAATGAATATCCAAAAAGTTCAGGAAGACGCGTTCAAGAGAAGATGGATGTTCAGTTTTNGGTTGTTCAGTTTTTGTAAACAAGATGCGTATGAGAGTTTTCCTTCCCTGTCCAATAGTCCTTAACCGGTCAGTTGGCATTTTCTGATAAATAACTCCGCATATCAATTTGGGACTATAGAGATATGATAAACAGTCTATGAGTCATCCACATGAGAAATCCTAGTTCTCAAAGTCACCTAAGAATCGGCCAACAGTGCAAAAATGAGCGATCGAGGATTCCCTTTACTTGGTCTCTTTTTCATTACACGGATGCGAATACTAGCCTGCAAGCCCCTAGTTACCCAAACTTATTTAACGGTAGTCTTCTGTTTTCAAAGGTACCGCCGATTGTTCGTTTATCTGCGAACCGGCGAATCTACCGGTTCACTTCCCCAAGCAAAACCGTCCCCGAATGATGAGACTCATCAGCTTAGAGTTGACGGTTCCTGATTACTTTTCTGCTGATTCCTACGCGTAAGTAAGAAAGACAAGGAAACAATTGTCAACAATAACCTGGCGAAGTAGTTCTCCACCCGAATATCTTGTTAGCTTGTATGTACCTATTTGAAGAAAATTATCGATAAATATTCTCAAAGTTGCCCCAAGTTTCCTTGAACGGATCGAACAAATAAGTGCCAACAACCAACAAATAATTGCTCTCGATGTCCGCAACGCACTACTTATAAGGTTGCTGAAAGTTCTTTTACAGCGTACGACCGGTTTTGTCCCTTTTTTGGGGCTCATTAGGTAGGCACTGTCCCCGAGTTACCGTCGACCTTATGTTCTACTTGAAACCAAACTGCAATAAATTAGTGAAATACACCCATTAGCAAACAAATTTTTTGCGAGAGACTCACCTGGAGCCCAGCTGGATCTCTTATTTGATTGACGGAAACTGGTGGACTGCGCTTACCTGATGCGCCCCAAGAGAGGTGAAAAACGGTCGTGGGCTGTCGACGACTTTTCAGCAACCTTATGAGTGGTGCAATACAAATATACGTGTATCACGACATCCCGAATATCGTACCAGCTAAGACATTATGCAGCGTGGTGCAGCACACTGATTCGCTTAGAAACAGCATAAACAACCCTCACGTAAAGCCAAATCTGTTTAAAAATGAGTGTATTTCGCCAATTCTTAACATCGTTCCGTTGTTCAAGAGTGTACCAATCACAGGAAGAACTGACCAAATTTGCGGCTTGGTTGAGTGCACTGACACAACCCTTGGCGCTCTGAGTCTGGTCGGAAAACTTTTGATTGGTTTGTACTAAATTCGTTCTTGCAAATTACTCGATGAGCTATTCTGATATCTGACTATTATATCCGCTTATTAAGCACGTTTACGTGAAATGGTTTGACTACTAATATCCGCCATACTACTCACTTCAGTTTATACTAATAGCCAGTTTACCCCGAAAGTCCAACTAAATTTACCCTTGAAAACCTGCATAAAACCCAAACCAAATTCCGGTTTACATATGCCTACGAATGCATCGGGCAAGCAGGCTCACTACAGTCAGCAAAATCAAGTTTTTTCCGATATGCTTTTCTTGACTGACAAATTTCAACGCCTAAATAAATATATTTACGGCCGCAACCAGAATTTATGTTTGCGTGGGAGTTGAGTTTACATTCTCGTACCATGTTAGTATTGGGTGACGTTCATCTGGCACTTTGCTGAGCCGGTCACACGAAACGTGCGAGCGCTACATTCAGCATCTGAAAAAAGCTTATTAGCTGTAACACGATTCCGGTGCATAACTGTCATGCTGACAGCCACTGGCAGTGCTGGATTTATGCACCAATTTATCAGCTCCCGCCTGCAATGCGCAGCTACCTCCCCCTCCCCAAAATCATCGGTGAACGAAACT
>NW_008751956.1:496656-505624 GCF_000715545.1 Opisthorchis viverrini
GCCATGCCACCCGAAGGAAGCACGAGGCCTGGGATACTGCCAGGTTGCCCAAGCCTAGACAGGAGAAGTCGAGAGGCAGAGGTCGGGTTCAAACCACGGACCTTCCGATTAGTAAATTTGCGCTCTAACCATTTGCCTCGGCATCTGAAGAGCTCTTCTTATTTTCCTTACCCTCCATTACAAGTGGTTTGGGTCCCGGAAATTTTCCACTTTTTTGTCTTATTTTCTCCCGGGTTGAAAAGACGCTGATCTAAGACAAGATTTGACGATAATAGGTATGTTATAGCGTCTGTATTAGTGATAGTGCGTAGACAATAAAACTCTCCCCTACCCTAGCTGGAGGCTAGCAAGATATTGCCATAAAAGCACATTGAATTAGATCGTTGACTGTGATAGCTATATGTCGGGACTGAGACAGACCACTAAAACTCCTGAGTGACGTATACAGGTGAAAAAATCGCGTTTCCACATAATACTGCCCACAATTGGCTACTCGAGAATAACGCGGGAATTCCCTAAAAATCCAAAACTGCGGGATTCAGCATCTTCACTTGAAAGATGGATAACCTTCGCCTTCAGGAGAGCTGAGCCATAATTTTGTCTGACAGCAAATTCACCTAAGGAGGCCATCAACTGTCCATGATGTATTCGCTTGATGCGGTAATTTATCGAACATCTCACAGCCTTCGGTTTTTGGTGTCAAATTGTTCCTTAAGCGTTATGCCAACAACTACTGTGTTGTGGATTTCTTTGAAGGCAAAAACCGTACTTTTAGTTGTTTATTAGCGCCTCAAGGATCCTGATGGATTTGAACTAATAAAACAAATAAATCGGGGAACGTCAGGCCTCACACAATGCCTTCATCCGAGTCGTCCTCTTCACTGCATACGGAAGAGCGGTTTGGTGGAAACAGGCCATTGCGGACACCTCAAACCCTTCATTTTGCACAACTTACATTGTCTTCCAAGTAGTAATTGCCCTGATAAACGAATAGTCCTATAAACTGTGAGATCTGTTTGCCTTTCACGTGACACAACCGCTAAAATATCAGACATAATGCCTGAATGATCCAGACTGCTTGAAACCCTGTCGCATTCATGCATAGATAACCTAATAAAACGATCTAAACAAAAGACCCGGTATGATTTGACACAACCGCTAAAATATCAGACATAATGCCAGAATGATCCAGACTGCTTGAAACCCTGTCGCATTCATGCATAGATACCTAATAAAATTTTGGGTCATCCCTTGCATTTGCTTGCATTTTATCCCCATTCCACATGCTGATTATACCTATAACTGGCATAAATTGATACATATCCGTGATACTCTATGCGCAATTCAGTTATCATTCTACCTGATAATTCTTTCATTTCGTGTGGACTTTAGGTTGCTAGTAAAACATTTTCGAGATTGACAGCACACAAGATTATGTGAAACTAGAAGGCACTGTGGGATTAAAAAAGTGTTCTAAGCTGACAGAAGTTTGTCAGGTTCGCAACATTTCACAGATGATATACTAACCTTAGGTACAATGTACAGCTTTGAATGCAAGTGGAGTTGAAAGGCTAAACCGCTTAAAGAAAGCTCTGTATGGCTTCATAAAAGAAACTACTCACAGGATTGCTCAAAACTCTGCGACAGCCCACGATCGGTTTCGTCCTTCTCGGGGCTCATCAGGTAGGCGCAGTCCCCGGGTTTCCGTCAACCTGATGTTCTACCTGAACCCCAAATGGACTGTTTTCAAGAAATACACTCTGCAAATGAATTAGATTTTCACGGGAGACCCACCAAATGAGACCCAAGAAGGGCGATACCGGTCGTAGGCTGTCGAAGGGTTTTCAGCAATCTTGTGAGAAGTTTCCTGCATGAAAATATACTGCGATACCTCGAATATCGTGCCAAGTGAAACTTGAGGTGGCCTGTATGCAGCACATTCAGTTGTAGAATATCATAAACGAGAGCTTCAGTTAAGTCTCCCGTGCAAACCAAATTGATTTGCAAATGAGTGTATTGCTGGAAAGCTGTGTATGCTTTGGAGGACGGCTTTCAATTGAGTACGCTCGAAAATAACTGCATGCTTGTGTGCAAGTATATGATACGCTAAGTTGGGGGACAGCTCCTGCCTAGGGCAGAAAGCCTGGACAGTGATTACAGGCTTACAATCTACTGGAACTTTCCTAACCCTATGGCAGTCAGAAAACTTGTCTTGTGCAACGTTTTAGGTATGTTGTGATCTACAGCTCACCGGCTAAACATGTATCAATCAGATAGCTAAGACATCTTAACGCGAAGAATTTTATATGCTCTCATTTGTGCTTTTGGTGATAAAGAGATGCTTCGCTCCTCAGGTTCTGTATGACTAAGTCAGTACAATGAGTCTTGTAAACGAGTGCTCTTAGAAGGCCAGAAAACCGAAGGACTTTTACCACTGATGTACTGAAAACAACTCTTTAAGCAAAGAATCACAGCTTCGTCGATTTTAAGAAAAACCTAGCTGAGCCTGCTGATGCTTTCATTATATTGTTGCACCAAGTCAATCTGGAAGCTTGAAACGTTTTTGAACCAATGCCAAAGAGAGTACGGTAAGGCTAATTGTGCGCACAAAAATCCCAAAAAAAGCTTCCCAACCGCCTCAGGGGGAACTAAAACCAGTGGTATTTATGAAAGTGATTTCAAATGTCAACAACTCACAGTGTTTGTCTTTTGACGGTTTTAATGATATATATCAGGAAACCTAGTGCTTTAGAAGTAAAGGCTAACCTGTCCGATCAGAACAACGTCTCATCTGAGCTGCTGAGCGGAAAACTTCTCAGCCGTGCCATCGCTTCGGTGCTTAGCTGCCACGCTACACAAAGAGAGCATGCTACTTGATATACTGTCAGGTTGCTCAAACTTGGACAAGAGCATTCGCACCGCGGACCTTCTGGTAAGTATGTTCACGCCTTAATCATTGGGCTACCTCCATCTTGAGCAGTTCAGTAAAAGGTGGTTCATCACCGATGGCTATTTACTTGCGAGAGACATAGACTTTCTTAAGCATCTGCTCTGGAACGGATACAAAACCGCGCTAGGTAAGCAGCAGATGGACCCGCAGACGTGAAAAAGAAGCGTAGAAAAACGTGATCAACGTTGACGTAAATCCGTCTGTTGTGTCAGAATGATGGGAAGATTTTCGTGTATTAAGTTTGGAACTGTTAAAATTCAACCAGTGAAACATGGCGTCGGATGCAACTTTTCATGGTAACAGCAATTAAGTATTTTTGTAATTTTATCAACGAGGATTAAGAAACACAGAGAAGCGCCTAAACAAGGGGCACTAATAAGAAAACTCTTGCGTGATCTGCATCCCCATATTTTTCTTGCCTTCGGTGAACAGTGTTATAACAGCCATTGTATATTTTGTGAGCTGAAAAAGTGAACTGGTAGCCGTACACCGGTTGATGGCACGCTATTTTCAGTGGCTTATAGTGGCATTACAAACAGATGATAATGGCCGACGCAGTTTTTCTAAACCTTACATAATGTGGTGAAAGGCTGTAAAAAGGCTGTTGCTTGATTTTATAAGCTAAGGAGCGTTTGGTTCAATGGATCTTGACAATACCTTCAGGGATCTGGATTTCAGTAGTCTGTGGGTATTTTGCGATGTCTTATAGAGTAGTCTATGGGTATTTTGCGACGTCTTATAACGATAGGTCCTCTATTTTCATCACGCTAGCTTAGCACTTAAATGAAGACGAAACTTCTTTAATGTTGCCTTTACACGCACATTTTTGAGTGGTCAGGCAGGTATTGTTTGTAAGTCCTGCCACAAATATATTCTAGAAATATCTTCAAATTCTGGTCTTATTTTGCTAATGGTGGCCCGACAACCGACTACTGAAGCTCAATGCTTTAGTTACGACTGTCATGCCAGTATCAAGTTAGTAAAAGCTGGCATGTTGAAATGAACGACATAGGCAGAGCATTGGACCGAACAAGCAAAGACACAAATACTAATGGAGTGCAAGCAGAAGATTAGATATAGCCAAAACAAACCAAGAAACAAGGTAGATCTGTTTGACGCAGAATAAATGTTTAAATTGTGTTCGGTTCTCACAGTGCGTGGTCATAATAGAATTACGCACCAGCTGGTCAGTAACATTATCCTATCCATCTACACGCTCATTTATAGATACAAATTTTGAAACACCTAATATCTTCCAGCACAGCTTCTTATTACGTGTAGGGTTTTAGCCTTGAGCCAATTTCTTTAGTCTACTGGAACGGCTTTGAGTCCTATGAGAACCGTTACGACAAGTGCATCAATATTTCTGTAGTGTTTTTTTATCGAGTGGAGTTTTACTCAGGGAGTTTTCTGCACTCCAATAGAACTACTGGCATATATTTTGCTTCTGGTTTAGAACAATACCCAAACTAACGTTAATTTCTGTGCAACAAAAATTTGAGTTTACGAAACAGTTCGGGTCTCCTTATATCAAATAATTACTTGTCAATCCAAAACCCTCTTGGACATTCCGTTTGAATCAACTCGTAGTTATATGCATCTCCAGTTTAGCGCAGTTTATAGCAGTCGGTCTACCAACAGCTAGCAAAAGCCACGTGCTTCGACCGATGCCACAGATAACCTAACCGAAATGCTTGTTTGCACCAATGCTAGGTACTTCACGCAAACTTTCATAGGTGAGTTTGATCTGTCAAATCATTTTGCAGCAACCGTTTGGCCCCTTGTTTTGTATATTTTTTCCACATCCATTAGGATGAACTGTTGGTACTTTAGATTATAAGGCTTTCAAAGTATTTAACTAACATTGCCGGCTACCACTGAACTGGTTTGTACCTGACTTCTAGAAAGCATCCAAAAGTGCTCTTTTGCCGTCGTATTCTAATGTCTGACATAATGTCAGTTTTCTGATATGGATCAACAGACAGTCGGCCCCCTATAATATAGTGGGTGCGTTGCGATGCACCACACTGGCGGCTTCGCTAAAGAATACGAAGATGGAACCTGGTTAGTGGCCTTGGTCATCTCGTTTTGACATACTGTTACGTGCCTCGATCAACTGAGTGATCCGAGTTGAGTTGGCCATAATATGTGCCCCATCAATAATTGTGCAGAACCCGTTTCTAAAAAGTTTCTGCAGCCACCCTGCACTCTCTCCTTTATAAAGTTTCGAAACATCGTGGACTGACAGGACATTACAATAACGTTACTCATTATAATTATAGGCATTATAAACGCAACCGATTTAAAATGGTCTATTGTTGACTTACTTTTGCACTGAGGTTTCCTAATTCCTTGATTAATCGGCTAATGGTATCAAGACTTTGATGTTACATATGTTGTTTATATATTATTGTCGTTATATCACGTATGTTACATCAATGGTAAGTGGATTCCAACAGGTCAGGCAGCCTGTTTTGGTCGGAGCGCTGCATGATATAGTAATCCTTCAGAATCGTAAACTTTGCCGCGTGATGGCACGCTCATCTGTTGTTTAGCAGGCCTTCATATCAGGTGACGAATGTGTCCAAGCATTTAATGGGGTGTGGTGATTCCGAACTTCCTGGAACCTTTGTTGGACCATCAGTTTTCGTTTTACTGTTTGATTCTTTAAACTTGTTGTCCTTCTTGTGGCTATAGTCCCATTCTTTCCCCTCCGTTTGGAGTGAAGTGAAATTTTTTACGTTGCAACATTCTTGAGCCTAGAGGCCAAAAGCTGCCTGGGAGTTGTCCGTCGGCAAATTCTTATCTGGTAGATCAAAAGACGCCCGTTTACATGCCGTTGAGGTCTTCACTTGACTAAGGATCCCAGAAAGTGACATTTGCAGCATGATCCCTTGGTCATTGCAAATCATCAAGAGTTCCTTGTATTTCTTGTAAACTGGACGATGTTGGTATTCAAAAGTAGGTATAACAAGCCCCCACCTCTATTGCGTGTTAACAATAAGGCACTCTTATCAGGAGAAGAACAGGTCTTCAGCGCCTGCGAGGCCATAACGGTCCACAAGATTATTCAGGTTCACACAGGTTGGAACCATTCGCGTTGGTTATTGGAACTCCAAAACTGGAAGATGACATGTTTTTAAAAATCCGCGGCAAAGTGGTCACTAACATATCTACCGCTTTTGATGTTGTGATATGATAATGGCCCTTGTAGGTCAGAATGCGATAAATTTGATTATGAGGTGGATTTCACCATCGCAGTTTAAACAATTTTCTTCCTGTTGCCTATTTGTCCTAACTTAGCCCACTGAAGAAGGAATCAGCTGACATGCACTAAGATCCGTTCTATATCGTTCAATGTATGGTTCAAGTGCAGGTAGCGATGCGTCTAAAAGGGAATGCGTCAGCTGCCTCTTGTCAACCAGAAAACCGAAATAATGTTTCCGCATCAACATCCCTGCAAATCTGAATGGCCCGCTAATTTCGGTAAAGCAACAGACCTTACAGCGTTCGTCGTACACTAAAGTGATATGTGTAAGATCTGCAGTAAACTCTGCTGAATTCAGTAACTTCTATGACTTCATTAAGTAAATCCTCATTTTAACTTACGCAGCAGAAGGAAAGAATTTTGTTTATGCTCGTCACAGATGCTATCTAGTTTCATTGACCACAAAACAAGAGCGAAATATAGTCCTTGTTTGGAATTCTACCAGGAAAAGTCCAAGAGTACAATGCTGCTGAATTCCACTTGTGGCTCGAAATCAAATTCCTCTTTCATAAATACGCGGTCACGGTCATTTTCAAGGTCAGTTAGTCTACGAAACTACGGAATCGCGGACCCGCATATAGAGAGCCCACGGATTGGAAGACCAACTACATAACCTCCTTCTGCGTCAGCCTTTTTCAACTAAGAGGCACTGTGAGTCTCACATGCAAGACGAAACTTCTCGTGACCGCGGTGCGTTCGAAATCGGTTTCATTTTCCCCTAGTGCATATTTGTGAAAGAATTTCTTCGCTGTTCAATTCATCCACAGAATACACGCGAGATATTTGTTGAATTTTCTCACTCTGACATAACAATTACGTGATAATCCCCGTCGTTTTGCGCTCAGCTCTTATTTTGTACCCGGTCTCAATCAGACTGTAATACAATACAGACTGTAATGTCTGCAATTCTTTTTCACATTTATTCACCATTTTTCCTGAACTTAAACAACATTGTAAAACTGTTTGTTTTATTTGTACCAAAAATTACATCAAAAGAAAAAATGTGCACACACCCTTTTCCGGTGTGGCTTCCTGATTTATTGCTGAATCAGTGGATCTACGCTCCGTTGAACTGCTTGCTGACTGCTGAGCCAGTGGGACCAGATCTATGTGTGTGTGAACTGTTGAACGCCACATTAACTCCCTGTGACATTTCATCTCTGCGAATAACTTTCCTACCGTGGAATATACTACTCATACTTGAATCACCAGTGAATATTTCCTTCACAACCGGTTACTACATTGGAATCGGTGGGATTGATTATTGGATCTACGCATTCGTGAGTCCTTAGCGATTACTTATTCTTTTCCTTTTGTGAATATGTTAGTTTGTATTTGCTTGCTCGCTTTTTGATCGAACACGCTCATAAAGTCCTAATTCCGCTACTAGACCGTCCTCTGCAGCCATCGCTAGACCACAGCAGCTGTGGCGAATTGGCTGTCCGTCGAACCTAAGACCGGTATGCAATGCCAGACCTGCAAGGACTGGTGGCAATTTAAATGCACTGGTTTATAGGCGACCAGGTAAGCCAATCGGCCAACTTTCCAGCCCTATTCGTCTGACCGATGGTCCCTACTTTAAGGGTGCAATGCATATCGCAGCTAAGAAGAGAGCAACCAAAACCGAAATCCGATCCCTTTTGCTGATTGATAATCTGGGGGTCATTCTACAGAAAAATTACGCCAAAAAGCTGGCACAGTCCCTCCTTGGTAGTGTCCTTACCAAGCCTGATCTCCAATCTTTTCAAGCAGATGGTTACGCTAGTGTCCTTACCAAGCCTGATCTCCAATCTTTTCAAGCAGAATGGTTACGCCAAAAGTGAAGGGAGCGAACGACTGGGCTTCTAGCCACCTTTTCTTCTCCATCTGCCGTACAGAAGATCATGGAGCGGCCTGACAGCATTCAAAAGGTCTAGCCAACGACCAGGCTTCCATCTGAGGATCGCCTTCGAGCGGTGCGACAGCTGGGTCACAGCAGTTCTAGGGAATGGGGCGCGAAACAGGCCTCCGCTTGGTCCCAGTTCACCCGACCCCAAACTCATGGCCAAACCGACTAAAGCGATAGACCCCTGTGCTCCCGGAAGCATGCCGACGCAACTGACCGCCTCTCCGGACAGCAGTACCTATTCAACCACCACAGACCTCTCGTCCACCAAAGGCAGTGATGCTCTGCAGGAAGCTAGCCCAAATTGGGAGCAGCGCCCAAAGTACGTAGAGCTATCAGCGCTTCATTCCCTAACAGAAGACAAAGGTGCAGCGGTGGACTCCTAACCATAGCCAGCTTCTGGACTGGGCTGAGTCAGATATGCGGGGACAGGCAGCAAAGCCCACCGACAAGTTAACCACATGCGTTGACCACGATATTACGGAATGATGCGACAACCGTACGACGACTGAGGATGTGAAACTATCAACCTCCGGTTCCGCTCCGTCAAAAATGGCCTCACTTGTGGACGAAGTCGTCCCCTGGGACCCGACAGGCAAAGACACAAACGTGACCACAGCGAACAGGAAAATGCTTCGTACATCCTGTTGGCAATGGTGATCCTCGGCGACTCGTTAGTCACACAAACACAGAAGAAAGGCGACTGCAGTCAAAAAACCGCATAAGATTCGCCGAATCAGAAAATTGCTAGCTGGCTTCAAGGTGCAGTCCCCTGCGAAAACCTGCCTCGTGGCACCGTCATCAAAAGCATTACTTCTTTGTGCCGCCACCCAGCGCCCCGGGCCTCAGAGTGACACCTTTCCCA
>NW_008751956.1:506542-507232 GCF_000715545.1 Opisthorchis viverrini
AATGGAACATACGAAAACAATCCACCATCCTGGACCTCGCTCGAAAAAACAAAAACGTACTGTTCAAGTACATGATATATCGCCGCAGAAACAATCCATCCGGTTCTCCTTGAGGGACAGAAACGGAGAACCGACGAATGACACAACAGTGGTATCTGAGGTTTACGGAGAACACTATGCGTGTTTATACTCAGCCCCAGCGTCTTCTTCACATTCACCCTTGCCAAGACAGAACTACGAACAGCCTCTGACCGACTTAGTCTTCGCAGTGGAGGACTTTCGTCAACTCTTGCACAAGATCAACCCATTCTGCGCGTTGGGACCCGAAGATGTCCATCCAAGGATCCTGGAGGAAACGTACTTCACACTGGCCAATCATCTACACCTGCTGTTTCATCGGTCGGTTGACGAAGGCCGCCTTCCCTTTGCATGAAAGGAAGCGATTGTCACGCCAATTTAAAGAACTGTGACCGACTGTCGCCTGGAAGCTACAGGCCTATAAGCCCCACTACCGTGTCATGTAAGGTGATGGAACGCATTCTGAAGCAAGCTATCCTAGATCACCTTACTTCCAGCAACCTGATATCTCCAACCCAACAAGGATTTCTCCCACCATTCTTGCGTGACAAACATGCTCGTGTTTATGGACAGCTTAACCCAAGCCAAGGACGAAGGACTCATATCGGATGC
>NW_008751956.1:511684-513105 GCF_000715545.1 Opisthorchis viverrini
ACTGAGTCTCTTAATCTGTCTGGTTACACAACTCTTGTTTCCTAAATTTCAGAGGCAGCAGAGACAGTGTTGCGATGCTTGGCCACAATCTGCCTCAGCCTTTTCAACAAACTTTGCGCTATTAAGCAGTCAGTTGACTTAAACGGCCATCCATAATCGCATTCAGGGAGACCCGGCTAGACCAGATGTCTCTGGCGTGCAGATCTCGATGGACGGCTACTCCCTTCTTAGAGCTGACTCAAAACGAGCTGGTGGTGATGCCGCGTTACACATCCCGATTGTCCTCTCTGACACTACTCATTCGCCTTCTTGCGATGCAATGTGGATCCAATTCCCGCTGCGCGGGTCCGATTTCCTCCTTCTCGATGTGGTCTTCTGTAGCCCTCCGAGTCCCCCCCGAAGGTGACAAATTACTCTCCTCCAACTACCGCTTCACTCATCTCCTGCTGGTAGGTGACTTCAACGCTCCAAAAGCCTCATGGATGGAGCTCGAGCGTGTCGAATAAGGCGGACTTTTTGCGGTGGCGCTGATTGAAATCGTTCAAGAGGGCGCTTGGGCTCAGCATGTCGTTGCACCCACCAGATACCGCGCAGGCCAACTCCCATTCTTCTGGATTTGGTCATCACCAACGAAAGACACTTTGTTGATCAAGCAATAATTAACGCTCTAATTGGACATAGTGACGACAGTGAACTGACCTTTCATCTGCCATTGGGCCAGGAATCCCGAATCTCAAACGCTTTTTCGAAATTTACGCCGCGCAGTCTTTTTGGGAATGCGCATCTTTCCTGAACAAGTTAAACTGGGACCAGCTCCAGTGGAGGACTTATATATGACGATTTTTCAGAAAGTTTACAGGGTTGACGCGATGTTCGAACCCGTCAAAAGACAAACATCACGCAGTCTGTTGTGCAGCAGGCCACTCCAATGCATCCAGCACCCTCTGGAAAGTAAGTCCAGACTTTTCTTCAAAAGTTTGACCGTAGGAGACACAGAAGATGAGGCTGGATTTCGTAAAATACAGAAGCGTTGTATATTAAAAAATCCGCCAATGAATCATACGAAAACAAGGCACTATTCTATACCTTGTCCGGAAAAACAGAAATGCGCGGTTGAATTACATGATACCGCCACAGAAACAAGCCATCCGCAATCTCCTTAAGGGACAAGAATGGGGTAATCACGAGTGACCCAGCAGTGGTATCTGAAGTCTACAGTGAACACCGTGCAGGACTATATTCAGCCGAAGCGCCTCGTCAAATCCAATCTTGTCAAGGCCCATAAGCCTCACTAGCGTGCCACGCAAGCTTTTGGAACGCATTCCGCAGTGAGCTATCCTAGATCACCTTACTTCCAGCAACCTGATATCTCCAGCTCAACATGGATTCCTCCCAAACCGCTCTCCCGTGACAAACATGCT
>NW_008751956.1:513117-516204 GCF_000715545.1 Opisthorchis viverrini
AATATACTCGTGTTTATGGACAGCCTAACCCAAGCTAAGGACGAAGGACTCATATCGGATGCCATATTTTTCGACTTCTCAAAGGCGTTTGATAGGGTCCCACACGTCCCGCCGCTCCACAAACCCGAGTCTTACGGGATCTATGAGAAAATCTTTTACTGGATCTGGGCGTTCCCATCAGGCGGATCATTCTGCCTACATTTCTCCAGTGTCGGTCTCTGTTGGAGTTCCTCAAGGCTCCGTTTTGGGGCCACTGTTGTTTGTGATATAAGTCAACGACCTTCCAGATGTTATTGCAACTCCATGTCTACTTTTTGTGAACGACTTGAAATCCAGGAGTTCCAATGCCAGTGCCCTCCAAATGGATGTAGCCTGGACTGTATATTGGACTGGCAACCGAATCATCGTCCGAATGACGAAAAGTGCGTCCATATTTCTTTTGGAGGAAACTCGGCAAATGACTTTGTCACGCATGATGAGAATGGACCGGAAGGCGTCACGAGGACAGACGCCAGATAGAATTTGGGCATCTGGCTCTCTTCAAACATGCCCATCTCACTGCACCATGAGAAATCGTCCCAAAAAGTTGTTGTCGTTCTGCGGGTAATTCGGCGCATCCCTCCCCTTTTTACACGCATGGACTTCCGAACACTCTGAGGGGTTATGTCAGACCGCTCCTTGAATATGTCAACCAAGTTGTCTAATCAGGACGCACGAATGGCTCAACCCTCATTGAACGTGTCCAACGAGGTGCTACGAAAATGGTTGCTGGCCTAAATTCCGTGGAATAGGAAACGCATCTCGTGGTGCCTGGACTCATTCACCTGGATACTCGGCGCCTTTGAAGGGACCTGCTTCTTATGTATGCCCCGTTTGTACAAAGCATGGCCAACAGTTTTTCCACCATTGACCCAACAAACACACAACGGGGATATGGTAATAAGTCGTTGAGCTCAGAGCGCACACATTCAGTAGGCAATCTTTTTCTCATTTAGGGTAGTGGCTGCGTGGAATAACCTTCCCCCGACGGTTGTCCACGCTCCTTCTAGAACCCAGTTCAAAAAACTATTAGAAACTTATTCATGCAAGCCCTCGCGCGGGCAAGGATGCTGCCCCGTGCTGTGAACATAAAGGGCAATGCTACGCACTTTTTTACTTGTCTTTCACGTGAACTACAGTCGTTGAACGACAAGAACAAGATCGAACCGGGAAACTTGGGCAAAAGCCTCGATCCTGTGTATCAATCCGTGAATACGTGAATCCGTAAAAGCCAAATCCTGTCTGGCAAGACGAGGAAAATATTGTAAATTCCAGCCTTTGATCAGACCGCCTGGAATAATCTACTATTTCTGTGAAGGGATTTAAGGGTGCTAGTTCGGGGAATGATGATGTTTGGACGAAAATCTGAAACGAGCCTATTCCACTGAGCAAGCACTTATTGGTACGGGCCCGTTGGTCGTGTGGAGAGCAATTCAGCATTTTGACACGGCACCATGTCATACGTTCACGGGTGCAAGACATGTTCGTAAAGATTATGCGGACTTCGCTGTCCAAAAATAAAACTGGAGAACTCAGTCAGTATCGCTCTAGTTTTGAACACTGGACGCAAACCTCTTTTTATGGTTTATGGACATAGGGGTAGGCAGCTTGTGCTTTCAGTAACTACACTCCCCAAAACTATCGCACAGAGGAGCTTTAAGAGGGCTCTAGCCTTTCAAGTGGTCGTTTTAAAGATGTTATCTGGAACAGCTTCCTATAATTTCAAACGCCGGATGAGCCCCTTCCAAAGACAAGGTGAAAACCGCACCGACCATGTGGTCGAGAAACCACATAGTATTTAGAGGCACGCTGCCCGAGCCGAACGCCACGGCAGCGTGCAGCTTCTATTCACCCGTGACGCACAAAATATATTTCTTCATCAATCGGATATAACAAGCAGGTAATAGACAAGGTGCGCGAAACCACCGTCATTTAATTTGGGTATGAAAAATGTGCAGCAGAATAATTTACTTCAATGGACCAAGATTTATGTTGGCTTATTCCCCCCCCCTCCCCGCAGTTAAATAAATGAAAATCCACAGAATGTCTTGACAAAACACAAAACCCAAGTACCGGAATAAATGTTCAGCCAAAGTCAGTTATTGTTGGGAGGCACCAGCACGAACTAAATTGGAAGACGACCCCATACATGAAAGCGTTAAACCGTCGACCCAAATTTCACACCATTACATTTGGGTAGACCAATTAGCGGTGAAATCGACGCTCCTGTCCCGGGGGTTAAGACCAGGGAACCAGTGTCCTTGCGCCTGAAAATCTGGGGTGCTCCCAGTAAAACAGGACTGTCTCGGAAGTGGAGACACTTGATGTGACCACAAAAATCTAAGCGTTCACAGCAGGATAGGTGAAACATGCGTCACCAAATCGTTGAACTGCTCACACAAATCTGGCTGCTATAGTCCATAAAATGAATTTGTTTTGGGAGCGGCATCAAGATTGACATCCTCTGGAGATTTGATGCGATGATTAAATGGTCAGCCAGTCTCACCTCCTGGGGACAAAAGTAAACTAATGGAATAAGGGTACTATAAATTGGCAAGCAATGGCAGTTCCAAGCGCTCAAAATGCGGTGCCCTTGTGCTGCAAGTAGCACTTTCAAATTTTTTGTTCATCAGTTGTTAAACCAGGTACTCGTTTTGGCGAAGTAACTACGCAGGGGAAGAAAAAGCATTGGAATCCCGTAGTTTTGAGTCTGTAGTCGATCCCCACCAGGTATGACGAAAAATGTCAAACAACGACAAGAAGGGGGAACAGGCGCGGGCAGCAGGGTTCGTGTACACATGTACGCGAACGAGGTTCGAGTCACGTTGGTACACTTGCGTGCTTTTGGGCCATAAGATTGGTGATACCAGCACCAAGAGTGACGGGCACGAGATGACGATCTGGATCGTGAACGTGGTCGATGCCTGTTGATCTCTAACCGTTGCAGGCGATCGGTCAAAGCAGCAAACTTGGCTTGTAGGTGCGATATAGAAACAAGAAGCGGGTCGGAATCTGTAGTGGGTGCAGGGCGGGAGACGGAGTTTACGG
>NW_008751956.1:517116-519086 GCF_000715545.1 Opisthorchis viverrini
TCTGAAATGTTTTGGTACCAGAGTCAGTACATGAGACTCGCGAATGACCGCTACAAGCGCGAGCGAAATCAGAAGGGAGAGTCGAAGCATGTTCGAAGCGTGTATGCAAGCATAAGTATCCGAAGGCCTTTTGCACGACGATGCGCACTTTGTTCTCTGCCTTTAGTGGAAACGTATGCATTTGCCATCAAGGTTGACAGTAACTGCGCACCTCTCGTAGCATGCCGGAACTTTAACTAGAAGCATTCATCTTGGTCAAGCTGAATCCCGATGCTTCACAAAAAATGGCTCCGGATTGGAGGGGTAACGGAGTTGAAGAGACTTGAAATGACGGGAACGATATATTAGGCAAAAAATTAGGATCAGTGTTCTGAAGGTTCGTCAGCTTGGCTAGGTCCAACTGCGTGGACTTCGTCACCTATGTGAAGCCATAACACTACCCACTAAACACACTTTACATTCATTTTAACAGCATCTAGGATAGAGAGTGGCGTGCAATATTTCAGATATCTACGGAATCATTGAATTTGCTTTAGTGACAAGTTTCCATGGAATGTATGTACTCGAGCGGTAAGCGGGATGGTCTAAGTACAAATTCAAAGACTGTGTTCATATGTAAACTGTGCAGGCGTGCGACGGCAGTGGTTCCATTTGATCCTGTGCGATAGTTTCCTGGATAGTTTCCACGGATGCTAATGGCAAGCTGAAGAGTTGCCGGACCGACGCACTGAGTGTCGCACAAGGAGAAAAGAACACCTTCGGATTAGGTCGGCACAGGTAACTAGTCTGTTTTGTTCGGTAGATTTATTGAACAGTTTCCGAATAAGCTTCAAATTAGCTTTGTGAAAAGTAGCCTTATAAGCAGCAATGATCCATCGCTTTTGTGTATCTCTAACTTCGTACGACAGGCTGCTAGGTGAGCTCTTGTCGTTTGTCGCCATGTCCGAATGGCTTTGCAACTTCTGACTCCGCCAACATCTCGAAGTGGACTGTGAAAGAGGTATCCTGACTGTTTCAAACTCATGCATATTTTTAGCTCAAAAGACCGTAGTCCTTAATAAGTTTCCTGTCTTTCTGACAATTTCAGTTTGCTGTTCGTTCTGTGTTTTATTTTTGTGTAGTCTGCTCTTCAATGACGCGTCTGACAACTCAGTTGGAGCTCACGAAAACACGTCGAAAGTTCGCACGGCACACTCCACTCAGCGATGACCGCCGTTAAATCTTTCGCCGAATTTATCAATATTGAGGTCTTTATTTGATCGGGTACGGAAAGGCTGGGTGAATGATAAGGTAAATGTGCCCGTCAGTGTGCTCGAGACCTCGTGGATATATCCAAGAAGAAATTTGAAATCGTTTGAAAGAACCAGTTTGACGCGTGACGGCTATTGGTGTTTGCTTCCGAACGTAGCATGTCCGTGCAATCGAACGAATTTGTAACGCTAGTAAGTTTTTGGTTATGGCCACCAGTGATTTTTTATAGAGGACGCAGCACAAGCTGTCGACTGCCGTTCCTAGAGACGTTGGGGAGACCCCGGGGCCGGACAGTGAAGCTTCACTGAAAGTGGCTTCTTATTGGGAGGGACAATTAAGTTTGCTCTAGAAGCTTTGCTGTTGATGGGTTTATAAATTCGTGGGAAGCAACCTTAGTGTGGGCGTTACCTTAATGAACAGCTTAGAAGGCGAGGTAGTCCATTCAGCAAGGAGAAGTAATGCGTAGGCCTTGAAATGTTACTCGTGTCAAATTCGGATGGGTACCGGGAGAAACCTAGCCGGACTACAATTGCCGCACACTGGTATCGGGAAATAAGGGGAAAACGAATGTTTTGTCATACGACAATAGAAGCAAACAATGAATCCAAAAGGTGGGACCACTGAAGGGTTTTTGTTATATCTTCTGATTCACCAATCTGTGATATCTGCTGCTGACTCGCTCCTGTGGCTAATGCCGGAGAAAAAAGACTCACGGAAGG
>NW_008751956.1:519108-519934 GCF_000715545.1 Opisthorchis viverrini
AAAAGCGAGAGTGGGAGTGCGTGCGAGTGCGAAAAGTACAACGGCCTCAAGCTGTTTATTGGAAGGATACTGTCTGAACCTAGTCCAATGCTGACGCACACGGTCTGGCTTTGGTACGAGGCTGTGACATACTGTGGGACATTGTGTGACCTTGATCAACACTGACTCGCGCTGTCTGGGTTGGATACACGGCTGTGAGGCGCTGCACATATTGAGGGGGCGTTGTCCGTCTGGTCAACAAACCAACAGAGCTGAGAGTCTCCGTAGATTTCGGGCATTCAGTGGTTGCTTGCAGGAAGCTGACCTTTCTGATAGATTCGGTTAATGGTCTCAAACTGTTGCTCTAGGTAACGCGCAAATCATTTAAAAATGAGGAATGTTGAGGTTCCCGATACGAAACTTCGAGTGACGCGTAAGTTTAACAATCCCGAATATCAAAAGGAAGAATTGGGTTCGTAATTCTACGGTACTATTTACACAAGGGTAAGCAAATGTGCACAATAAATCTCAATTGTTCACGTGTCAACAAGTTCACAGGTTTCTCAGTGGCTGGCACAGTACAGTGTCAACGTCCGCAGTCCAAACAATGGCGAGCGGAATGATGGCTCAGTAGCGTGGGTTGCGGTCGTCCCTTCCGACGACGGTCTCGTGGTTCTCATTGGACGTGCGATCACACGGAACTCATGAGGAAACAAACCAAGGCAGACTCAGATAACGGGACATGGACGCGTGTGGGTAAGTAGGTCAGCAGCGCACATTCACACACAGACACACATGCCAACACACGCGTGTCGGAAAGGACGGCCTCTGTTGCAAGATGAGTGGC
>NW_008751956.1:520367-521552 GCF_000715545.1 Opisthorchis viverrini
TGGATAACACCCATATGCGCCACTTCCACTGAGGGATATACAGGCTTTCCATAGAACCCTGCATCCGGGTGGGGTGGAACGGTCTGCTCACAAGTTGATAGTTGAGCGCACCCCAAAAACCCGCAATGCGAATGAGCTGAAGGCCCGAACCACTAATATGAATTGCAGGTTGACAAACTGAAAGGCGATATATATGTGTAGATAGGTAAAGGAACCGACAGAAATACTGTCTCAGCCGTTGCCTGTGCTGCCTTGGTGAGTTCAGTTCATGCAGATTGCCAGAAAAGTGTAGGAAGCTGAGGGCAGTGTTTTTTGAAGGGACAGCACAGCATAGCAAACTAAAAACTTGAAGTTGAAGGAGAAGGTCGTCTGGTAATGAAGGCAATGGGCATGTAAAAGCGGAGTGGAGCCAAGATATGGGAGAATTTCAATAAACAACATCACGTCCAAAAATAGATACCCGACCAATTTGACTACTTGAGTGTTGTGAGTAGTTTGTATTGTATTATGCTGCATCTTGCATCGTCGATGTGGGGCGTAGTTTAGTGTGGTATAATATATAGTGGTGTAGCTTGGTAAAAAGCGGATCGGGTTGTTATAGTAAACTGAAGCATATAATAGTATAATACAGTATAGCATGGCATAGTGAAGTACGTTATACAATAGTACAATGCCATCAGCTGTAATAACCGTACTTCTAGTACAGTGTCACTAGCTGTTTCGTCCACAGATCACTTGGAAATTTGGGATAGATACCTGCGCGGTAGGTGACATAATTCAGGACAGTCAGTGGATCTTTATTTGGTGAGATTGGAGGTGCCATCTTGTGGGTGCCTTGCTTTCACAGATGCCCAAAGTGTACGACATTAAGGCTGTGGAATTGAGAGTGCAGCCAACGGAAGGGGCTGGATCCTGTCTGAATGAAAGATGCCCACACTTCTAAGTAGCCATTTGTGGCCCGTGTGAACAGTCTTCAAATACTAATTGGATGACAAAATATCCTTAGAGCTTTGTGCACAAATTTAGTGATTCTCATTAAGAACGGAACCGTTGTAGATTGCTTTTCGGTATAGATTTGTTTCACCAACAGGACAAACAAGCTATTATGAATTGAGGTACCTTTACCCATCTACAAACTTTAATTCTGCATTCCTCTCAATGTACACATGACATCCAGGTCTCCGA
>NW_008751956.1:521860-524053 GCF_000715545.1 Opisthorchis viverrini
ATCTGGCCGGTCACAACGTCGCTCACGTTTCTTTGGGTTGAGTATCGAACCACACTATTTACTAAAAGTAGTGTACAATCAATAAAAGTACGAATACACTATACAAAATGCCATGTTACACCATCTACGATACTGCCACGTGAAATCACATCCTCTTCTTCTACACAGTGAACAATAATCACATACCAACGTTTGCTGCAATAAAAATATGTGGTTGGCCACAAAACAGGATGGAGATAGAAGGATTTACACGCAGATAAGACTTAGCTTGGCTGTCCCGTCTCTATGAGCATAAAGTATCGTCCTTAAAGGAATAAATAGTACTGTGTGCTTATGAACTTTCGTCTAGCTTCCTACTGTGGTGTAAGGGAAGAGCGAAACTCCTTTTTGATAGCTTCATCGATCATATGCCACGTAGCCGATTTGTCTTCCAGCAATGGGTTGTGACATAAAAGGCAGAAGAAATCTGCTCTGTATGGAGCAGCCAGCCGTCTGGAATTCGGTTTGTTGTAGCTGTAATGCACTCCACGCTCATCAGGACTAAACCTCGCTCTGAGGCTGTCATAACCTAAACGACTGGTTATGTTTCAACCTTGTGCCATCCGTACGAAAAAATGGCGGTGTGCTCGCAGTTTGTCTCACTTTACATTTATTCCGCTACATGGCTGGTCCTTTCGCTTTACTGAAAGTTCTACGGGTGGGAGCTGTCAGCCTCGTTTGGGTGTACACTCTACTAAAGTGGATAAGATCTTTGAAGCCTCCCAAAGGTCAATGGTGAATAAACCGTACAAAACCGCGTACTTTTTATTGTTCCTATGTTCACTGAACACCTTTATATATATCTTCACTTACGACACTTGGGGTCANATATGTCTTCACTTACGACACTCGGGGTCAAACAACAGAAAGTACATATCACGCTTTCATAGTCTGGATTTCGTAAGAGATCCGTAGATAACGAGCGCTTTCTTGAATCTAAAATCCTGGACAAAATAGACACATGGGTTGCGAGTTGCTAGCAGGAAAATGGAGTTGGATTTGCTTTCTCGCGGGAATCTACTTCGTTTGATGGATTCCCGAAAAAAAAGTACAGCTGCAGCACATTGCTTTGTGCGTACACACAGGTACTCACCAACCCCCAACCACTCGTTCAAATACAAGTTTCAGTGCACTATTATCATCATAAACAGCAACAGCAATGTTGAACTTTAAGCGTAGCTCCTAGCATCTTGAAGTTTGCGATGACAGGCAACGTGACGTCAGTACTGGCGCTTCGCTGTGGCACAAACATAAAATTCATGTGTTCATAGTTGAAAAGGAGAGGGGAACTAGATCTGGTCCATCGCAAGCATCCTGAGGTACTTACACGTGGGACGATCTGTGGGGAAACTGACAACAGGAACGTCCTTGATATTGACCAGCTGCCATTTCTTGCATTGCCTCCAGCCAAACAAAGAAGGAGTTATGGGGACCCCGTCTTGGAAGGCGCACCGCAGCAACATGATGCAAACGCTTCCTAATCTGTTCCACACCATCCTTCCAAGTCACACGGTTTCCGCGGTCGCGGTTTCTGCCATTCTGATGGAGGCACGCATTCTGGTGGAAGGAAGAAGGCCTTCACTGCGGAGTTATATATTAGAAAATGCCAACTGACCAGTTACAGACTATTGAAAAGGGAAGCAAAACTCTCATTTTTAACTTATTTACAAAAACTGAACATCCATCTTCATATGGACGCGTCTTCTTCAACTTTCCTGGATATTCATTGACTGTTGCTCAAATCCAAGCAAATGCTACAAAGCTACTCCACAAATTCCTCAATAGATCTATCTGTTCAAAAGACACAAAGCGAATTTACCAGAAGAAACCATACTACTTGCATGCCTCTCCGTCAGTAGTATCCCCGTTAAGCTAGTAGACGTTTTTTCGGTGTGCGCAGCGCATGGCCGAGTCACAACAGCTGATGCTGATGGATGCTTTCCGCGACTTCAGCGAATCTTGTTCTGCCCAGTAATATAAGCATTCAAACGTATTTTAATTGCTAGAACAACGTTTTCCGAGGTTGGCTACTTCTTTGCTCTTGTTGTATCTTGGGTGGCCGTCTGTGGGTTACGCCTGCACGAAGCCTGCCAGACTACGCGATAGGGAAAAGACAGAGAACTGGGGCCACGGCTGCATTGCCAGGACAAAACA
>NW_008751956.1:524863-528055 GCF_000715545.1 Opisthorchis viverrini
TAAAAAATCGTTCAGCTGTAACCCTCTTTCGGT
Source organism: Opisthorchis viverrini (assembly GCF_000715545.1). Classification (NCBI taxonomy): domain Eukaryota; kingdom Metazoa; phylum Platyhelminthes; class Trematoda; order Opisthorchiida; family Opisthorchiidae; genus Opisthorchis; species Opisthorchis viverrini. The sequence continues at coordinate 524,897 of NW_008751956.1, forward strand.
GCCCAGCTGCCATGCCACCCAAGGGCTGGGATACTGCCAGGTTGCCCAAGACTAGACAGGGGAAGTCTGAAGTCAGAGATCAGGTTCGAACCACGGATCTGGTGCCTTAAACACTGAACTATCTCACTCACTGCCCAGACATCATTTGACTGCCTTTTCGAGTGAGGACTTCTCAGAGTGAACATCAACTCTTACTTCAAAACACAAATACAGCTAAGCAAAACATTTGGATGGTGTGTATATATGGTCAACTTTAGACTGATATTCTCACACACCGGCTCTCCTCAATTGTCACAGCTCTACGCCGTTCAATACGCATTCAACACAGCTAGCTGCACTGAGTGGCATGTGATGGATGGCAACTGAGAGTGTGACCGTACAAACTGTTGTCTTGAGTGGACACCTAATTCCACAGAATCAAACGGTGCTGAATAAGCGCGGTAACACCTTTCTTCGAGCATCAGCAGGACCAAATTTGTAGGTCGAAAGCAAGCCGTTCAATGTTACCTACTACAGCCATTTTTGACCGAGGGGTAGGAGGGTACACTACGAATCGGAACGTCGCTAGTTTGAATTCACCTACATATTTGTAGCAGGTACACTGTAAATAATTTCCGTCATCGAAGAAATAGATGTGCAGTGGTTTCAGGGGAAACTTTCACGTGAAAAAATGTATTTGTTCATCTAATTCAGGCCAGCGTTCTTGGAGTACATTAAAGAAGCCTTGTGTCTCAGTGGGAATGTAAACGCGATCAATTAATATCGTAGGGTTAATCTGATAGTCGACACTGGAGTGTGAGAGCGAGTCCAGCGAGGTGTCCCCGTAATCAAACACGGTGATTATGTTCGTAGAAACGGCGACCATTCTAACTACAGATTCCTACAAACTCATAGGTAATTTCTTGGTAGTACAACGGACGATGCTAGCCTTCACTTCAAGGAACCCAAAACAACCAAGTGTTCATAGGGAAAAGAACTTTTGCGTGAGATATCCAGTCNTTGTCACAGATCTACGCCGTTCAATACGCATTCCACACAGCTAGCTGCACTGAGTGGCATGTGATGGATGGCAACTGAGAGTGTGACCGTACAAACTGTTGTCTTGAATGGACACCTAATTCCACAGAATCAAACGGTGCTGAATAAGCGCGGTAACACCTTTCTTCGAGCATCAGCAGGACCAAATTTGTAGGTCGAAAGCAAGCCGTTCAATGTTACCTACTACAGCCATTTTTGACCGAGGGGTAGGAGGGTACACTACGAATCGGAACGTCGCTAGTTTGAATTCACCTACATATTTGTAGCAGGTACACTGTAAGTAATTTCCGTCATCGAAGAAATAGATGTGCAGTGGTTTCAGGGGAAACTTTCACGTGAAAAAATGTATTTGTTCATCTAATTCAGGCCAGCGTTCATAGAGTGCAATGAAGAAGTTTTGTGTCCCAGTGGGGATTTAAACGCGATCGATTTATATCGTAGGGTCAATCTGATGACTGACAGTGGAGTGTGATAACGGATCCAGCGAGGTGTCGCCGTAATCATACAGGGTGATTGCGTTCGTAGAACGGCGAATAAGCTGACTACAGATCCCTATAAATCCATATGTAATTTCTTCGTAATACAACGGACCACATTTATCTTCATTTCAAGGAACCCAAGACAATTAAGTGATCATAGGAAAGGAACTGTTGCGTGAGATATGGGGTTTATAAAGCCATGCCTCTCCAAGTTTATACTGCAAAATTATGGAAGGTAAATGAATAGAACACCGTGCTGTTTGATCTAAACTTNGTGTGACTACGAACAAAATACATATCCCGAAAAAATCCAAAATTGCAAAACGCTAAATCTCGGTTTGTAAGAGGAAACGCATTTGCGTTGATATTAGGAAGCGGAGTTCTGATTCTGAGGCTTGAGCAACTGGACCCATTTTTTGGAAGCTACGGTTAATAATAAACCCACAGACTTTTCCTTGGACGTTGCCGGCATCCAGGACTGGAAAAGTCACATTTTACAGTACGTGGCAGGGCTGTGTACTTAAGAGAGAGCACATCTATATGAATGGCTATCATCCAAATTGAATTTGTCGGTCAACACCTGGTAGACTACTATGTATCAGTGCCTAGTTTGGTATCTACAGACCAGCCAAACTTGTAGGACTGAGCGTAAGACTAAGCACCGTCCGTCTTTTTACCGTTTCACTGTAAAATAACATCATTCGCAGATTATAGTGCCTTCCAGATGTTCTTATCAGGGCATACTTCACCAGTGGGTTGTTCCGAATGTCTGCGGGGGATGAAAACTGAGCTTTTCTGAGTCGACTTGCTTGTTTTGAAGCGCTGAAGTGTGTTGCACCTTACGTCGCCTGCTCCTGCTTAGATAACCGGGAAAACCAGTTTCCCGGACTTATCCCAAAGGTTGCCCGACTTTTGTTGTTTCTTTTTGCTGCCTCCATTCTGAAGAGTATAAATACGGTGGTGCTAAGATGGCACCCTCACTGGCAAAAAACCTTGTCTAATACTTGGTATTTAATTTTGAGTCGGCGGTGAGGTTGACACTGAAATATTTATATTTAAGCCAAAACCAGGCGACAGTGTTGTGAAAGTCGCCTTTGAATGCAAAATTAAGGCGCGGCAATTCAAAAATAAAAGCAATCTCCGGAAACTGGACTCAAGCAGCGCTGTTGTGGTCAGAGAAAAAATCTTCAAAGTGCATAATTAAACATCCAACCGGTTTTGAGAGGATACACTACCTCCGAAATGGTGGGGCGCCTTCGCTTAGGTAGTTGCTAACTAGGGGCCGAATAATATTAGGACGAGGAAAATATAGCGTTCTTATTCGCCTTTGAGCGGCAACTACTTTTGCTAATGTTAGTAGTACTCATGAATAAAATATATAGATACCGTGCTTGTTGCCCACGCGAAAGGGAATTATTCCATACACTCAAACTTTAGTTTACTTGGACAGGTTTTCAGTAGTTGTGTGACAGAGTGGTTATGGTGCAATAAGCCTTCGTGAACTGCTCATGTGCTGGAGGTCCTTGACACCTATCATCTACCCTAAAATACTCACGAACCTCTTCGTTTCCTCTATCGGTTCTAATCAGTACGTTTTCGTGACGTTGATGCGGATCGGCGAGTTTCAAATATTGTGTAACAG
>NW_008751956.1:531867-532078 GCF_000715545.1 Opisthorchis viverrini
ACTTTTACCTGTTGACCTTATGCTGTCATTAATGAGGCTGGGCGAGATGCTGTCTAGAAATCTCACCGAATCGCTTCATCTTTCTCCTGAAAGATGGTAGCAATTCTTGGGGAAATTTACGAGCTGTCAAGTAAACAAGCACAGTTCGGAACTAAGATCAACAGAGCACTCCGCACTTTGTTTCTTGAAGAACGGAATACGGAGAGAAGAA
>NW_008751956.1:532196-533641 GCF_000715545.1 Opisthorchis viverrini
GACCGAATGAAGTATGGCTTCGCTTCAGCCATCCTACCTTGACGTTGAACAAAGGTCCACTTTGCTAGTAACTCGGTTTTGTTACAAACATCGGACACAGTTCAGTACATACATCAGATTACTTGAAAGAGTGCTGAACTCTTGTTATCAAAATGGGATACGGCAACAAGGATAGTTCCGATGAAGAACAAAGGTGAATAAAAATTCTCTTTAGCTATAAAAATGTAAGTACTCTTTCTAAGTTACCACGAAAAAAAGAAGAATGGACTGGTGAACTTCGCTTGGGTAACCATATTTACCCAGTGGCTCTGACCGGTATCCTGGAGACCTGCGTAAAGTTGCATTTTCTAGTAACGAGATGCCTTCCGTTGATTCCTTCACGTTTCGGTGTAACACCGAAATTAACTCGGGAATTCATAGCGCCCAAGTTTCTGATATCATGAACACACAGTTATACAAGTAGAATAATGAAACAGGTTAATTCCTGAGGGGCTACGGTGGTTTCTTGTTAACGTATCGATTTGCTCTTCGAAAATGACACAACCTGGGAGCTGTGACGCTCCTAATTTCGCCTTCAGCTGCATCCTCGCGTCTACAGTGTGAACTACGGAGGAAAATGTTGGCAGCTCAGGTCGGGTAGATGGTCGTTCGTTGCCTTGTTCGATGAGCTGGGCAATTTGATTGCAAACGTTTCATCACCAATCGAGGTGACATCATCAGTGCGTTATTGGGGAGTGTAGTTGTGCATAGCAGAGAATTAATGGTTGTGAGTTGAGTAGTGTTACGTGTGTGTTAATATACGTGCTGTTAGCTGGGGATGACGTTTGACCGCGATTAGTTATTCGGTCGTGCGGTTCCATTGGTTGCTCTGTTATCCCGTATCCTCATTCGCCGATGTCCACGTGACCTTCGAGCTTGGCATCCATCGCCGTCGTAATCTGGTCAATGTTTGGATGACCTTTGTCCTTCCGAGCTCCGGTTTGTAACCTTTATTCATTCGATTCGGAGGAGTTCCTTGTTTCTTTGCTTGTGAATCTAATATCCGGTCTTCCTTGGGTGTTTCGGTTGAGATGTTGGTCTTTTGCAGGTAGGGGTAGAGCGTAAATTGGATCCAGCTCGATGCACCGGTTGACCGATTTTGTCATGGATTTTGTCATGCTTCCAGAAATTCTCTTCCGTGTCGCGCGTCTCCGTGTGCCAAAATGTTTGCGTTTTTCAAACTGAATTTGTGGCCTTCTCGATCCTCGTGTATAGATATCAAGAACAGGAGGTCATACCTCCTGAGAGCTGCGTTGTTTGAACTGACCATCGTGAGTTCTACTAGCCTTTGTGATGGTGGAATCAGAAAATGGATAGTTTGAATCCAAGTGGGCTGTCGAAGAATTTTCAGCAACCTTATGAGGAGTGCGGTAGGTAGATATATGTTTAAGTAAATAGAGGTACAA
>NW_008751956.1:536088-538148 GCF_000715545.1 Opisthorchis viverrini
ACATCCTGTCGGTTGACCCTAGAACAAATTTGATCGAAACCAAGGTCAGATAATTCCTCTCCAGGATATCAGTCGACTTCAGCTGTAGAGTTGACCTTGTTAGTGATCAGATTGTAACGTAACTAGTTTGATTATCAAATTGTTCGAAGCTCTAACACATAGCTGTTTTACCAAAATGGTGATGATGCACTTGATAAAAATAAATACAATGCAACAAGGAAATGAGCCAATAAGTCCTGGACGCGGGCCGTCTCTTTTCTGCAGCGTGGCTGCCACACGTGTCCTGTAGTCGACCTTGGAGACTTGTGGAGATCGGTTGTTTAGGGGTCACTCACAGTTGACTTCCTGTTCTGTGTTGGGCCGAGTTGCATCCCTATTTATTGTGTGCAGTGTGAGGGGCGGGATGTCCATCTGTGTTTGATCATTGCACGAACATGAATACAACTTGACCTGATGTGGTTGAAGTTCGTAGTCCTGGCGCGTAACGCAGGTGGCAGACACGTAAACATAAATCGATGGGAAATTGTGCATGTTGTCGACTAAAGTTGCAAATGGGACAGGAATTGTCACGTGATTTGAGTGTTTGCGACGCTAGTGAGTGACCTCTACAAACTCAAACTATTGTTCCGGGTCTTCGCGTGAAGGAAAGGAGCACAAAGGTTTCAGTTCCATGAGAACCAAAGCCAATCGTCTGCTGTCTGGAAGAGCCTCACTCTTAGACTACCTTGGAGCATTCACAGTGCCTTAGGTAAATGACACAACCTAAACTGTTTTTGTCGTTTTGCGTCGAATGTGCAGAATTAACTTGTCCTCCAACAGTGTTGCTCTTACTGTCTTGTTCTGTATGATGAGGAGATCACGTGACTTGATGGATTAGGGGCAGTTGCCTCCAAAACAGCTGACAGCTTCGTCAGTACAAGTTTTTGGGGTTTCAGACCAAATCAACGTAATTTGGATCAACTTTGCCGTTTCAGTTAGAAGCAACCTAAATCGTACACAAAACAGTGCGACATTTCTTTGTCAGAGATGGCGCAGCCCAGTAAGACCCCAGTTGGAATATCGTCAAACAAATGACCGATGGTGAGTTTGCTGGAAAGGAACAGATGTTGGAAAATTTCCAACGGGTCAACAAGCAAATGATCAAAATGTAGCGAATAATTTCAGGTACAACGGTATCACTTGGTACCGTTTCAAACGGAGTACGCGGTCAAAATCATTCAGAGAGAGAGAGAGAGAGAACGCTACATCTGTTTTTTATGTCCCTATCCTGATCCTGATGAGTCACACATGAACGTTCTCTCCGGTATGTCTATTGAAGGTAAACATCAAAGCTGCTTTCGAAATACATTGTTTAACTGAGAGTTTATTGTCCTCGGTGTGTCTGAGGACACAGAAGACTACGGATCGCATATGATTAAATATACACCACAACATTTCTAATGTACGTATATAATGTATGTAGTACATTATACGGCATACATTACGCCATATTGTATTATTGTTAAGTACATTATTCTATATATTACAGTATGAAATCAGACCAAAAGTTGAATTCTAAGCTTAGAAAGAAACGTGTTCATGGATATTGCAGCACTGATCTTGACGATAAGGCCATCACGATGAGGACATCCACGTTTATATGCTGGAAATTCGGTTGACAACTCAATATAGAATACGACCGCTCTTTTTCAATATCTTTGGTTTTTACTAAAAAAACATTGTCAGCTGAGAAGGCTCAGATTGATAATATATTCGTGGGAGATGAAAAAAAACAGTATTCTATTGGCACAAATTTTGCAGGCAAAAATGTGGGAAATAAAGCATGGGACCTCGAAAATATTGAAAATACGCAGTGTTAGGAGAGCAAAGAAAATATGCTTTCATAAAAATAAACTACTCACAAGCTTGCTGAAAACTCTTCAACAGCCCACGGCTGGTTTCACCCTTCTTGGGGCTCATCAGGTAGGCGCAGTCCCCAAGTTTCTACCAACCACCGCCCCAAGAAGGGCAAAACCGGCTGTCGAAGAGTTTTCAGCAACCTTGTGAGTAGTTTCCCTATA
>NW_008751956.1:538274-549159 GCF_000715545.1 Opisthorchis viverrini
AGAAATACTAAAAACTTCTATTAGTGCACACATGCACCTTCTGATTTGTATTATGGCTATCACCATCTGTGCACTAATACGCATTCAGTTGTGGAATATCATAAACGAGAGATTCGTTTGAGCCTCTTGTAAAACCAAATCGATTTACAAATGAGTGTACTCCTCGAAAAGAAAGTATGCCACTGAAATGTTTCATGAAGTCCACACATGACTTTCCACAGTTGTTGCAACGATTCCTTCTAAACACCTTCAAAAAAGCTCAAACATTAGGACTCAGTTAAATAATGGGTTTTTTCATCTGTAAATTACCAAATCATCTCTGCAACACCGGGTTGCACGCTCATCAGATTTTCACAGTTGAGCACCTCCCATAGAATTGCTGGAGAATCTTCAACAGCCCACTATCGGATTCGCCCTTCTTCGGGTTCACCACTCGGTCACCGTTCTCGAGTTTCCCCAGAGAGTATATTTTTCTTGAGGAATAATTCGAACAGCGTAATTCATTTGGGGTTCGGCAGAGTAATCGATTAACATCCATTGAGTTCTAGAATGATAGCTTACGAGCCGTTATACTGGAGCCTTTTTAGGTGCGCATCATAACAAGTGCAAGGCGAAAATGTGTTTTATTTGACCAGCCGGAACAAGTAAGTGAATTTGGAAAAAGTTTTGTACCATTTTCCGCCCCGAAGAGCTAAATTCGTCGAGAACAAGCCTCCTAAAGGTGGTATTGGAAACGTTTCATGATTATCAAAGAATAAGTTGCTGGTAAATAGTTGTTCTGTGTACCCAGAGGAATTAGCAGAACACGGAGAAGTTCCGTAGAAAGTACGGCAAATCTGCAATTCACACATAATATCCAGAGAATGGACGTACTACACTACTCATAAGGTTGCAGCCAACGTCTGGTTGCGACCGCATTGGGGTTAACCAAGTGGGCACAGTCCCCTAGTAGACCTTAAGGTTGACGAAAACTCGGAAACTGCGCCTACCCGATGAGCCCCAAGAAGTGTGAAACCGTTAGTTGGGTCTACTACCTGATGAGCCCCAAGAAGTGTGAAGCTGTTATTCGGGTGTAAAAGAGTTTTCAGCAACCTTATGAGTAGTCTATCACGTGTATGCATGTATCGCGATGTTTTGGACATTGTGTCAACTGAACCATCAGGTAACCTGTTGCCGCACATCAAAAACGAGAGATTCATCTAGGTTCCAGGTGTACCGATAGACCCGAATTCGGGTGCATGGAAAGCCAATATGCTTGAACCAGTTCACCGTGGAATTGAAATGCGAACGGAGCCTGATCGTGTATGTGACAACCAGATATTGTTGAGTCTGCAAAGGTGAACACGACAATAGGATTCTATTCCCTTGACCCCAGAAGAAAACAGTTTTTGGATGGATCACCAGGTCTCATACAGACAGTTGTGAAAACTTGTCCAACTATGTCAGGCTACTTTTCAGAAGCGACAGAGCTTTCAGAGAATCACTGAAACGGAGAGTATCCTTCTTGGTAGCACTGTGTGGATGACTCAGCTAAGGATTCATGTGGGAAGTGTCGTCTTGTTCAAAACCCACAACAGGTTTAAGGTACCACCATTCGACAGATATTGTACTGTCCGCGAGGTCAAGCACGTGACAAGGAGGATTGTAGTTCACCTCTGTTGTAAGGACATTCCGGGTGAACCGACCCAAATGGTTTCTGACTGCAGCTCAGCCGTCTAAAGGTCATCCGTGAAACTACACTTGCAACCATCGGTTCAAAATCTATAGGGTTACTTCGACCCTCTTATTATGTCAGGTGAACATGAAGTCTCTACAGCCTTACATAACTTTTTTCGTCCCTTGCCGTTTCCTCAAACCGTTTTCATTCATATATTTCATCTCTAGTGAATGTCAATTTATGAGACATCTGTTTTATTAAAAAAAAAACAGAACTTATTCAACCGAGTATCTGGACTCAAATAGATTGCAATCAAGACAAAATTAACACCCATAGACTTCTATTGTTTTCTGTTTATCTGCAAGTGCAATCAATGTCTGTTTTCCGTGAAAATTTAACTCCAACTTGTGACAAGCCGGTTGATTGGTTTCTCTTTTTAAGCCTGTACTTTCGCTATAGACAAATAGACCGATCGCATGCAGGCAAACCGAATAACAAACGATCATTTTTAAAGCAGTTTTTGTTCATCTCTTTTGTACCGAAAAGTTTTCCGACCACATGCGTTTTCATTCCAACAGTGAAGGCATCCAACCGGAGAGCGATTGTGGCTCTCGTCCCAAGAGGAGCCGCGTATTTCAAAACAGGCAGAATAAGAACGCTTACGCTAGTTTTTGTTTTATTCAAAAATGTGACCTTACGTTTCAGTGCGAAATGGTTCGCTAAATTTAACTCTGCAAGGTAGAACTTTCTGGTTCATACAAAAGTGATATTTCGCTAAACAATGCATGGCTCGAATGTTACATTGGTAGCACAATTTCAGCGCCCAACTGCCATGCCACCGGAAGAAAGCATGAGGGCTGGGGTACTGCCAGGTTGCCCAAGCTTAGACAGGGGACGTCGAGAGGAAGAGTTCGACCCATGGACCTTCCGGTCAGTAAGTTCGCGCTCTAACCACTGAGCCATCCCGCCATCTATATGAACCAGGGCTATGTCCAAAAAAATGACCATGTAGCTGCTTTATGGGGGTTATTTCTTTGCGGAACCCATGATCAATCTCGGCAGCGCGAAAAATACTAACTTTCAACATCCGTGGATGACCGCTTCGAACGGTTATCATAAAAAGAGTATATTTTTTTACGGTGTCCCCCAGTGGAAGTGAAAAACGAATCTTTCTCGGCTTTTGGTTGGATAAATAGAGGCCAGGAATAGTCTTAGACGAATCAGTGGGTATGCTGGCTTTCGGCATCTACGAAACTTCACCGGGGTCATCTTTAGGGTGTCCCGTAATAGACGCAAAAAATAATACTCATGTTAAAACTTTGAAACCGATTCATTATTTTTTACGTAAACATACAAACGTTTTGGTGGTTTATTATAAATAAACTGGTATTAAAAAAGTTTTGAAAAAATTGTTTCTTTCTTGCATAACATGGTGGAGGCCTTGTGAGATTTGAGACGCAGCATGTTCAACTTCTTCAATCCTCATTCGTGCACGCTCCTCTTCAATTCTCGCTCCTGAATCCACCAAATTCTTTGGCTTATTTTCATGATATACGCGAGCCTTGGTCGTTCTCCAAAACCAGTAACCAGAGGTTTGAGATCGGGTGACCTTTCGGGCCAAAAGTTTGGGAATCCACGAGCAGTGATTCTCATCAGAAAATTGCTCTCGGAGGTAAGTTCTCACTTGGTTTGAGTAGTGGGGTGGAGCGCCATCCTGTTGAAGGACGGTCGAGTTGCGGGATAACTTGCGTCTGCAGCATATAGAAACCGTAGCATCAAAGAAAACGGGACGCAGGAGACACTATGAGGGGAACCCCATCCACACACAGAGATGAGGGCAATGGAGAGTATGGGTGAGGTACTCATGAGGAGCTTTACGGGAATATATCACGCTATCGTGCGTGCTGATTATGCCATCCACAGAAAAATTTGCTTCATCGCTCCATAAAATGTTGCGAACGATTTCTTCATTAGTTAGCGAACGTGACGCGTTGCTCCTTGTCTTCTTCCGTGATGTTTTGTAATAAAGCGAAATGATACGGGTAGATGTGAAGGTGGCGTCTCATAATAAAATCAACGGTGGCGCGGGGAACGCCGGTCAATTGAGACACCTGAGTTATTGACAAAGATACCATGCTGCTCTGAGGCTGAAGTTGCTCGACAGCATTGTGTACAATGAGCGCTCTTTCATCACTCAGAGGCTTTCCACCTTCGCCAGGAAAACCCCATTCAGATCCAGTGGACTCAAATTGCGCAATCAAGCGTGTAATGGTCGACACGGTGAAAGGATCTCCAATGAGACCATGTTTGGTTTTGTAACCACGAAGTTCAGCGGGTGCACTTTCACCAAGGGAATAATTATGTTTCACAATTTTAATGCACATATGCTCGACAGCATTGTGTACAATGAGCGCTCTTTCATCACTCAGAGACTTTCTACCTTTGCCAGGAAAATCCCATACAGATCCAGTGGACTCAAATTGCGCAATCAAGCGTGTAATGGTCGACACGGTGAAAGGATCTCCAATGAGACCATGTTTGGTTTTGTAACCACGAAGTTCAGCGGGTGCACTTTCACCAAGGGAATAATTATGTTTCACAATTTTAATGCTCATCGTCAGGTCATTACACATCCATATGTTGAAACGGGAGTAACCAAAGCACTAAAATGTAAGGCTAGTTAGTACACACGAATGACTGATTGTGAGTGAACTCCACACAACATGTAATCAAGAGTCGATTCCTGTCACATGACCATTGCGTGCTCGTAGTGCGACTGCTTCGGCTGCAATCAAGCACTGTTCTTGGATCGATACCGGCATGCTATTGGATACTTGGCAGATCACGTGAAACGGCTCACTAATGAGACCGGTGTCAATTATATGTGACGAAACGGGGCCGTTTATTGAACCACTGAGTCTAGTGATGTACCGAGAGAGAGAGGCTCGCGCATTTTCTCGCAAAGATGTTGAGTAACGGGAGAAAACAAACAACGCACGGCCACACTCTGAGTGAGGAGTGGTATCTTCACTTTGAGGTTTAAGGTGGGTAAAGCATTGGTTGGAAACCATAGGACGAGTTCACAAATAAAACCATGAGTGAGTTTCAGACAATACAGAAACCTAAGAGAAGTGAATACATTTCAGCAGTGAAACAATTTTATGTTGGTAAATTTGACCGGTGCCGGAACGCTCAGAAACACTGCCTGGTTATTTCGTTCATATTGAGCATGTCACACGTCTTCTGGAAGATTCGAACCCGCAAGCTACCGGCCGGCAGCGGTTGATCAACAATGTTACGAACTAGCAAGTAGACAGGATATAGCGGCAGTCAACTTTCAGGCTCGGAATCCACATCACGTGACCATATGTCGATTGGCTCTTCGAGTGACGAGTTCTAGGATGAAAGGTTAACTCGTTGCGTGAACTATTCTCCCTCCAAGACTACTTACAATTTGTAGTAGTTTGTCAGTAGTATGATGAGTTTTGAGAATGCTGAAACATGAACAGAAAAGTTTCCTTGCCTACTGCTGGTCGATAAAGAAGCAAATTTCATTTTTCTTTAGATTTCTTTTACAAAGATAATAGCGCTGGAAACATGATTGGAGATATTTTCTAAATAGAAATCGATACAAATGAGAATTTCAAAAATCCGTAATCACCGATTTGAAGATACAGATAAGAACTAAACCTGTTATTAGTCAACTTGAATGCAACCATCTATCCTTTCTGGTTATTCGACATAGTAAAGAGTATTGCGAAGCACATTTTCACTAATGAAAAGGGGAAAACAATGTACAGAAACAAAACAGCGCGTTGGAACACGTTGACCAGTAAAAAACGTTCTTTTTTCTGTGTGGGCGAGGAATGACGGAACGTACATAAGGGAGAAGTCGGTCGCATGGAACTGTCATTCCGACGCAGCTTTGTGATCTTTCGCTGAAGAAGTAAGTATACTACGTGTTTCTAGTTGCATCTCAGGGGGTAAAAATAACTCGGCCAAAATACAAGAGGTGCCATTTTTGATAAAGGCAAAGTTATCTTTTCTGGAAATGTTGATGGGATATCAGTACAACATAGCTGGGAAACCCATGGAGTGTTGTTCGATCACTTTAGAAGATGTATGGGTAGAGTTCCATACTGCATTTGAATAAATAGAGTAACTCACAGCCAATGTTACGCACTACCACTCATTCAAGGTAAAATCGGTTTCTGAGAGAGTAGGGAGTTAGCGTTAATTTTGTGGGGTCGGAATTAAAGTACAATCTAAAGCTTAAGATCTCCACAAAGCAGAATGCTCCGTTAAGATCTTTGAGGTTAAATCTGGTTAGATCAGTTTGGCTAGATTGTTCTACAGAATAAGTCTGCCAAACAAAGTGCAGCAGGTTACTCTTTCTTGAAGGAAAACGATGCGCTCATCCTTGTTCTTGAGTAAGAAGTGACTCTTTCCACTAACCAGAATGTTCCTTATATTCATTTTAAGGTAAGAACGACGGTTCGTTTACGCTCTTGAAATCAACATACTAAGTTATATTTTGTCGTGTGATTAATGGCATTGTGGAATACCACATTGATGGCAGTCGTTTACATGAAATCAAAGTATTTCGATGTCTTTGAGTAGAAAACTACGCTAATCTGCTAGTGAGGGTCCGGCCTGTTTGATGACAATATGACAACGCCAGTCCTTGACTTCTGGCCAGTTGCCATACTCCCTTCTTATAACTGTCAAACCAGAAAAAATGAACCACTAGTTCAACTAAAACTATCGATCCCAGATTCGAACGTTTCTGAACCACATGAAATGCGCGTTACCGCGAAAAATTTACTTCCTTTTTCCGGGGCTCATTGCTTACGTTTGATGTCAGATCTATTTAGAAATGTTATCACGTCCCATGTCCCTCAGATTTCTTCAGAGAGGTGTCAAGAGAGGCTCAAAGTACAGTTATATTAAACTAATAAACTATTAGTTTCAATCACCATGCTCTGAAGTTTTTGTTTACGGAAGGAACCACATCTCCAGCAATTCTCGTGCAGTTAACCCCCAGAAGCAAACAGAGTTCTTCAATCAGTCTGAGATTCTGTTGATTTAACTACGATTCAGTCCAACAAACAACGCAGCCACTTTACTCGCAGAGAACGGCCCAGGTAACTTCCTGTGGCGAGCAAACGAAATGCACCAAGGGCTAGAATAAGCAGCGGGCAATTTGAGCACATTACCTGCTCCTGTCGGGCCCCGAAATCCACGTTTGTTCACCGCGGATCTCTGTGTATGCTTTACCTGAGTTGGTCAGAAAACTAACTGAATAAAAGTAAAATCCGGCCTAACCTCACCCAGTATGATTTCCATTTCACCAAAATATGGATGGAGACGTGTTTCTGAACCTAACCAACAGGACACAACTTTCAACTCAGATTTACATTAAGGAATAGTATACGAACATAATACTCTGTTGTCATGGAAACTTTGTGTCGAGCCATGCAGTCAGCCGTAACCATTTTGAAAACCAGGTTTCAGTGTTCTCAAGTTGTAGGAATCTACCGAAATTTTGACAACGAAGCTTCAAGTAGTGGCTGTCATCCCCAGGGACCTGAACAATTCATCTTCAGTTTTATTCCTCTACTCTCCGCGTGGGAAAAGCGATAAACGACTTTAGCAAAGCTGGAAAAAAGAAGGAAGGTAGATAAACAAGGAGAGATTACTGTGATGTTTTGCTCCGGCAATAAACTGGAAGTATCTAGAGGAAGATAGCACTATCCTTGCTTAGTTTGGTTTCGACTTCCAACAAGAAATCAAAATGGTTTGCTTAATTTTTGTGATAAATAAAATCGTCATTAAACTAAAATTCGAAAAGCCATGTGTATCGGCAGCAGCGGGCATTTTGAACACGCGATCTGCCAAGCGATATTGTTTTTCGACGTGAAATTTTTTCCTGACCGCAAATCGTTTTTGGCCGATGATGAAAACAACGTTTGTTTGAACAATTAGCCGTTCACCCGCGGACAGCTGATCAGTACGCTATCACGGGATGCACGTCACGTGGTCCGACGAACTGACTGGCTTCACGAGTTATGACTCCTCAGCTGGAAGTTCCACTCATCGGGTGAACTTCGTTCTTCATCTGGTTTTTCGTGGTGTGAGATCTGTAATGAAGTGCGTTTCCGCACAGATTGGTTTCAATTATAGGACGAACTGCCTCTTGGAAATTCCAAAATCTCCTCACGTTGCTAGTGAGAGACCCAAAATGCATCAGTGGTCGAGAATTCTTTTTCGGTTCGTCGTGGAAAGTACTCATGGTTGGTTATCTCACAAGAACCCCGAAAGCAAGAAAACGTTGCGTGTAGTCTTATCGTAGCGGGGTTATAACAATTCTTAGTGACGGAGAAGGCTTAAAAGACACCCCTTGCAACTGCTTCAGAATAAAATATAGTTTCACATTGATTATAATTACCTGGGATATGGAGAACATCCACGGCATTTTCAGTTGAATACTTAGTACTTTGCTGATGCACCCGTGTCCACCCAGAAAATCTTTCCCCAGTCCGCTGACTTTTGGGAAGGGTGTCATCTGCATCTTGAACAGTTCTCTGTGCCACAAAGTTGACACTGTAGAGCTCACAGACGCGAAGTTTTGGGGATAGGCGGAATAGCTTTTTGGGATTAGCTTCTAACCTTAGATAGTTGGAAAACCAACCAGGGGCTTTGATATTCTCCCTAATTTTTTTTGGGATTTACTCTCTTCGAGATGCTAACTTTCAAGAAAAGGGTCTTCTAAGCACGACCAAAAATTTCACTGCAGTTCAAGCCAGGAGGTGAACATTTTTCATCTATCCTTGACAGAACGCCTCACATTCTAAGTGTTACCGGATATTCTTTAAAAGACAATTGCTAGTCTCGTCCTTTTTGCGCCTCAACAGTTGAGCACACCCCACGTGCTTCTACCTAAATTATCTCCGTTTCAACTAGTACACAACTAGCAAGCTAAACTCAGCTGTGAATTAAGTTAGCACATTATCGATTTGGGGCTGGAAATTTCCCTCAACCACATAGCGTCTCAGTTGCCATGATATCCGAGATATCACAGCAAACTGTCTACCGTGAACACGCCAACTATGAGTGTAACTCGAAACTCTTCGACAGCATGTGACCGGTTTCGCCATCATCATAATCATCACCATCAGGTAGGCACCTTCCCCGAGTTCCCTCATCATTATGTTCCTTTGGGACAGCGGATTGTACGCAACTGGTGCAAATTCAAGTGGTATAGCCCCGAGAAATCCAGTTGAATCCCTTGGTCTCTCATTAGTGCTATCGATCGTTATCAGGAAATTGCTTTGTATCTCTAATATGGGGCTAACTGAAGCACCGTCAGTTAGGGAATATTTTATAGAAGAGATTTCCAATTTTATAACCTTAAGCTTCCAGCCGTAGCACCGTCTTGTTTTTTTCAGCTTCCGTACCACCCGAAATAAACAGATGGTTAAGCTACCAACAGGTTGCACAAGCCTAGAATGTTGGGTCTGAACCTGTGACCTTCTGATCACAAATCTCGTGTCTTAAGCGTTAAGCTGTCCCGAGCTCATGGGGGATTCAATCAGCATTTATTTGAAACTTTCGCCAACTTTCTCATTAGGATAACGTTTTTTCTGCGAAAGATTCTGTCTTCAAGTGAAGTCAATCATTGCCGAAAGCCTGACGGACACCTACATTCCTGGTCATAGATTTAATCAAAAACGAAGTGTCCCATGAGTTGGAATGATTTTGCTGCAAGTGGTTGTTATGGTATCGGAACACCATGCATTACAACCAAGAGTGGTTGATGAGCAAGATATACCAATACTGTCATCTAGCTATGCGATTTACGTCATACGATAAACCGTTTACTAGCTTCTTGTGTTAGCAGTTCTCAGTGAGCTCATGTCATACTCTCTTTTTCTCTGAGCACTTCATTCACAGGCAGTTCTATTCCTTGGGAAAAATAATATCAGAGACAAAATAGAGCTCTCAAACACGCGTGTGGAGTTGTTCGGGTCATATGAAGCAGCATAATTGCTCAGATTTGAAGTGATTCCCTCTTCACTTGAACACTGTGTTTGTTTTCTGCTAATTGGGGCGTTTCTACACTAGTGGGATTTAGTCAGTTCAAACAACTCAACTTTGTGCGACTAGTTCTCAAGTTGTTGCAATTTATTTTCGAGAAACTCGATATTTTTCGGAGGTCTATGGGTGGTGAGAACGTTTTGCGTATAACGTAATATCATATTCGGTAACTGGAGTTCATCTGAACACGCTGAGTGGTTTTGTTCCTGTGAAGAACCGTCAACTGCACTGACCCCCAGGCAAGTTCGTACCCACAACGCACCTTTAGAAACCAGACAACTTTCTTTTTGTTCGACTATAAAACATATGGGAGATTTTCAACTACTGTACAAATGACCAGAATGTTGTTGGATTTTGTTCAGACAGAGGGATTTGCCCACGCAGACCTATCCGTGCTGTGTTCTGTCAGTTGCAACTGTATTCACTAGTGGATTGATAACAAAGGACCATTCAAAATAACACACAAGTTCACGGGGGCCGTTCTGGATTACAGTATGACTGCTGACTGAATGGAATGGTTGATTGTGAACTCATGCTTTTCAATCTTTTCAAAGTCAGAATAGCGAGACGTGAGTATGTATGTCTGTGTGTCAGAACACCGCTTGGTTCCGTGTGAATGCTCAGTGTGAAATCCTTTTATTCTTACCGAATGTGTATTCTTTCAAATTTCTTCTTTTGTGTTTGCTTACTTTTGTGTGTCAAGATTTTAGCCAACATAGTGCAGTGAAAGCTGGACTCCGGCTAAAGAATTTTAAACACGCGTGAATGGAAAGATGCATTCTGGGAGAGCTAGTTGACTTTGTACAACTTAGTACCATTATTCGGTGTGGTCGAAACCAGACGTGTGGTGTTGTAACTTGTGGGCACCAAACTGAGAAGGGTACGAATTGTACCCAACACACATGGGGTTGGCTCACTGCAGGAACGAGGAGATCTGTGATCAAGCAGCGGAAGCCACAGATTTGTTTGCTGACATCTAATCAACACGCCCAGAGCGGAGTGAGTTGATATTATGACGAGTGACCTTGAGGAAGTAGACCGGTTCACTCAGAGTGTACACGTCTAAAGCATGTTCAATATTGATTGACTGAGAACAGTTTGCACAGGAGTTTTGAAAGATGTAAGCAGCTA
>NW_008751956.1:549365-559019 GCF_000715545.1 Opisthorchis viverrini
ATGCTTTGATACACAGGTGTTCCGAATGTGAGATAGACATAAGGGAGATGCTAGTTCTGTCAAAAGGGGGCATCTTTTGTCAGTCCTCTGACAGACAAGCTATAGAAGATGGCTACGGAGAAGGTGGGCTGCTCAGAGTGCTTCAGAGGGCTAGATGGATGTGACCTTTGATTTTTTGCACGGAAGAGAACTATCGGATTGTGGGTATCTGCGCCTCATCCGAAATAGCCCTGTGGCTGTGTCCACCCCACATTGGGCAGTTCCCCAGGGTTACAAAGCCGCTGCGTTCCGAAATTTCACAGTTTAGCTTGTGATGAACAAAGCGGCATACACCCTTTTGCAGGAGTCAATGCTGGCTGACAGTAAGTTCAATCACAAATTGTGGAATGTTTATGCATTACCGACGAGGATCTTTTCAACATATGAGTGCTCAGTATTATGGGATTAGAGTGCAGTATAAGCAGTTTAGTCAGGTGGCCATACAACCAGTTGGATGTCATGGAGCATTCATTAACAAACGTCTGGGGGTTTCAACTGAATATCTGTCAATAAAATGAAGCCGTTACCGTTCAGCTGTTAACCATATTGTTTACAAGTGCGACAGAAGTCATGAAAATGCAAACGTGACTAGAACTGTCCCTTTTTCTGCGCTTTCAAACAAAGTTTCCCAAATTCCAGCTTCATAAGCTGTGATCGACAGAACTCTGTGTTCCCTCCGTGATTGATGGGTATCAATTGTAGCCGGTTGTCACAACGAGATTTGAGTCTAATTTTTCGACTGGTTGGTCACCTGTGAGTGGTTGGCAGATTTTTTGGAATTTGTACTCCAGTGTTGACTTGAAGATACTGCTTTGTGCGGTAATTACTTGGACCGTATGAAAAGCGGTGTTAGGCATGTAAATTCTTTGCTATGTTGTCATGCAACTGGCATAGTACCACAAAAAAGTTTTCCAAGACAGTGTAATTGTGAGTTAAAGTCTCCTTTTCTCACGTGCGCATTACTTTAGACACCTACAGGTAATCGCTCTGGAATGAAAACCTGTCGGAATCGAATGGAACGAATAATGCGTCCTTAATAAATCTGGTAGTGACTATCGACTCGCTGGAATTCTTTTAGGTTAGCGAACTGTCAGAGGTACGTGGCCTTAAAAGTACACTTCTCCGTGCAACAGATACACCAAACAGCTGTTTTTTCTGGGCTGGAAATCAGAGTGGTGTAGGTACCACGATTCTAAAAGACAGTACACGAATTTTGAGTTTGTAAACTTGGCATTTTATCAGCTGTAAAGCAAGTCATCATACACAGCAAGGAATCCTATCACGAGTTACTGGTTTACTTAGTCATATTGGCCGCTTTCTGGAGATTTAACCACGTTGAGTTTGCCATATTCTTTCTCCAAATGGTAGATAGACATGTTTCCATTTTCCATGTACAACAGGGCCCCAGAGTACGCTGAGGCCAAGCCGATACGTTGCAAACCTCACTTCCAACACATGAACGGAATTCGGAGTGCCGTACATTTGTCATGAAATGTAGGCGTTCTCTTGATCAAGTTGTTTCCAGGCGAAACAGGTTTCTAACAATAAGACTGTCCCCCTGTTCTGGATGAATCCCACAACTCAGTGTTTCACCAAAACAGACTATTGAAACTCTGAAGGATATACTAACCCCATAGGAATTAACCATCTCACGAGACAAACGAGTTCGGTAACTGTCGAAAAACAATTGGTTTAAATCAGACTTTATAGGCGTTAAGTGTTCAGGTACACTGTAAGTAGTAGTTGTTCTTGTTTCTTAATCTGTTTACGTCTATGTTGGCATGACTGTTTTCAAAACTGGGCCTGCCATGGAAGTAAGCGATGGACTGCCGTTTAAAAGTTCCCATCAGTTGAAAAACCGGTATCCGAAATTCAAAGACGCCCATCTGTATAAACAGGACAGTAAGATCGTAGACAGAATCGCTTGATGACTAGTACACTGACCTGCTTACAGTTGGTGAGTAAACCAGTATTGCACTTTTGTTCGTGGACGGGAGGGACACTATGGAGCGTACGAATTTGGAAACCCCAACATATCAACCGCTCCAGTTCAGGTTTGAGAAACCTGCAGGTATCCTAGCCTTCGTGCTTCATTTGGATGACGTGGCATCTAGACGCCAAAATGCGGAACGAATAACAATGATAGAGTCGAGTACTGGTTGCCAACTGAAGCACTTGGGAACAGCACAAAATGTCAATGCTAGTAACCAATATGGAAGCAAGTCCAAGCAATTGGCCAAAAAGAAGACTCAGGTGTTGATTGCAAGAAGGCTGAAAACAAGTATAACAAATTTCATAACTTTGGTGTTCGGTTGATCGCCATATGGCTACAAGATTATTTAACGTTCTATGAAAGTTACGTGCATTTCTTGTTTGGATGCATTTCACGCACACCCTGCAGTCCAGTACCGAAGCTCACACGTCAAAGTATAACATTCAGGGGGTACTATTTGCAATCCCGTAGCATTCTTTGCGGTTCTGCATTGTTTTGTGATTTTTACTGTTACTATTGCTACCCAGGGGGTGAGATGGCTCAGTGGTTAGAGCGTGAATTTGCTAGCCGGAAGGTCCGGAGTTCGAACCCAATCTCAGTTTCTCGATTGCTCCTGTCAAGGCCTGGGCAACATGGCAGTATCCCATCCCTCGTGCTCCTTTCGGGTGGCATGGTAGTTAGGCATCGAAAGGATGCAACAGTTGAAAGATTGATATCCAGAATTTTACGACATTTCAGTTCTTTCTAACATCCTTCTTCCTCGTTTGGCTAGAATCCTATCTTTCTGAATTTCGTGCGATTTACTGTAAAAAAGGCGGATGATGGCCTCTAGCCCTCATCTTTTGGGCATTGAAGTCAGCTCACCGACATGCATCTTTTGAATTCCCCACGTGACAGCCCCGAAGAACGAGCCAAACTCTATGCATCCTTTTCAAAGGGGAGCGAACGCTTCCCCAATCGGGTTGTTGATCTGTTTGCCAAGTTCAACAGCTGGCTTATAAAGCTCCGTCATCAACCGAGGGAACATCATCGTTGCATGGCCGAATTCAGACGGTATTCAAGGACTAACTGATATTTCATCATCATCATCATCCTCATCCTCATCATCATCATCATCGACAGCGTAACACAAGTGTCTAAGACTGATTATCCGCTACTGTGCCTAAAATAGACTATCGATGTGGCTGAGATTCATTTCATTTTTACACATGAGCTAGCCTACTGCCAGTTTGCCAAGACCCATCATCATCATCATCATCATCATCATCATCATCATCATCATCATCATCATCACCATCATCATCATCATCATCATCATCATCATCATCGAGAACGTAACACGAGTGTCCAAGACTGATTATTCGCTACTGTGCCTAAAATAGACTATCGATGTGGCATGAGATTCATTCATTTTTACACATGAGCTAGCCTACTGCCAGTTTGCCAAGACCTAGAAAGAGGAATGAATGAAGTCCTTGACGAAAGCAATTGACCGTAGCGATGTTCGGCGGGAATTGCAGGTGCGTTACTAATTTTCATAGAACGAGATTCTACAGACGTTTCAAGACCCAACCTGGGGGGCCAGAAAACTGTCGGTTAGATCTCCAACAACTGACCAACCTGGTATGAGGGACATTGCGAGCGTCGCATGGACCCATCATGAGTATAGCTCGAATAGTCTCCAATCAACCATCACACCACTGTGTGATCCAGTCTCTTCATGACGAAGGTGATGTCTAGTAATGTGATTGGCTAATCCGAAGGCCACTGGGGACCTACAGAGTTTAGGTAGTGTTTTCAAACTATACAGAGAGAAGTCGGTTAGTAGGAGGTACTCACCCAGTCGTGCATGTCTCTTTGGCTGGTGATGAAACATTCGTGAGTTAATTATCGCTGTGACATTTTTCGTGGAAGGACACTTATTTCCGAATTTAAAAACTCAATAAGAGGACGGTTAGAACACCATTTTCAAGCGCAGTAGGAGTTGCAAGGCGAAGCATTAAATTCGGGAAACTGTTCAGAAAAGAGTTTGGAGGTCACACTGCCTAACGGGCTTAATTCTTCGTGTGATATCGACCTGTGTCGAGGGGCCAACAACATTGTAAGTCTACTTTATCCTTTTTGGTAATTACGGGGAATTTGTGCTTCACAAATTTCTAGGAGACCTCATCCCGGGAACATAGGTATAAATAGGTAACTCCTAAGACTTACAGTGTGACTCACTGAGGTGCTAAGGCGTTTCAACGGTTTGTGAGCAAGGCAGCAAAAAGCCACGTTCGAGGCCCGGAAGGCAACTTTGTTTGGCTTGTTTAATCGAAAATAGGACAAAAAAGCTAAGCTCGAGCCCGAGACTTTCATTACACTGCAAAGAACACCATCTAGGTTGTGCTCCTTTCTGATAATCAGATATCTATAATTGTTTCTACGTGGGTTGTCTGTACTACGGTAAAGGCGCAAGCGTTTTCGACGTCAATTATGCCAATATATACTACTA
Source organism: Opisthorchis viverrini (assembly GCF_000715545.1). NCBI lineage: Eukaryota > Metazoa > Platyhelminthes > Trematoda > Opisthorchiida > Opisthorchiidae > Opisthorchis > Opisthorchis viverrini. The sequence goes on from NW_008751956.1 coordinate 553,892, forward strand.
TAAAGTAGTATATGCGGTACTACTGCTGAACACTTGATAACTACTGCTGAATCAACGCCCAATAAGCAGGGAAAATTTTAATATCCGGGTCTCTGGGAGTACAAGCTAACCAGGAACATGCACACATCTAGGAAACTAATGTGGTTTTTCGAGAGACTCACCTAGAACCCAGCTGAATTTCTCAGTTTTGAAATTTCCAGGCAACTGAAGGTGCCGCACCAGCCCGCCTTATGTTTCAGTCGCGACGATATTCGAGATATCGCGATACAGATATATATTTTTATAATGCACTATCCATAAGGTTGCTGAAAACTCCTCGACAGCCCACGGTCGGTTTCGCCCTTCTTGGGGCTCATCAGATTGGCACAGTCCCCGAGTTTCCGCCAACCTTATGTTGTACTTGAAGCCCCATTGCACGAAATTATTGAATATACACTCATTTGCAAACTAAATTGGGCATTTGAGCATCGCATATTATGGTGATACAAAGAAGTCGCAACAACACCTAGCATGGGAAGATGGACAAACATTGACTTTGTAGTACTATATCGAATTGTATTTCAGTACTCAGCTCCGCCCATTAGGGTAGCATGTCGCGGGAGCCTCAAACACATCATATGGATCGCAATCAGGACCCACAGAATAATAATTTGGATTTCTGCTGCATTTATTGATCACGGCATTGCTGAGTCACGTGACCATCACATCGTCGATGGTCTTCTGTTTCTTCCCGGCCTTGAAACAATGAACCATTTTCTTTGTTCTGGTCAGTCCCTTCGGCCACCAAATTCTAGCTCACGTACTATTCAACCAGAGATTCAGTGTAATCAACCAACATCTGGTAAAGTGTACAGTATATTATACTATATAGTATGATATAATATATAGCAGTATCGTACACTGTTTGAGCAACAGTATATTCAGACTATGAGACGATATAAACAAAAGACTACTAGATGTGTATTTGAAAGTGTGTTTCTGCGACTTCTATCGTTTTTTTAAACGACACCGACCACAGGAGAATGTTCATAGTCCTTTCTTCATGATGACATCCATTATAAAAATTACTATGCCTGTGATATTTTGATGGAGGGGGAATCTTCGAAGTTTCCTGCTTTAGATGAAGCTAAACCACGATAAAAAGCCGGTACATTGACCGTGATGCTTTCTATCCCTTTGGTACTTCTCCTAGAATGCCCCGAGGTGAGATGAACCTGTTAATTGAACACTGCTCCCCTTGGTCACCTTTGGCCGATCAGTAATGTGGCTAACTCATGTCGCCAGCCATTTTAGAGTTAGTGATGAAACTGCTGATTGCCTAGAGTGCGTACAAGACAATTGAGGCATCAACGACCGAGTGGTCACATTCTTGGAGTTTCTTGAAGCCACTCTGATGCTCAACAAAGATGCGCCGTGATTCCTGGATGTCGGAGTAGATAGACTTTGCTTCCAAGGCAAAGCCTCAATTAGCCTCGGTTTTATTCGCAAAGTTTTGCAAGAAATTTTGCAATTTTACTCGAATGATCACTGAGACTTTTGTGGAAACGTTATAGGAAAATTAGGGAGAACCAAATCCCGGATTTTTCGAGAAATACACTCATTTGCAAATCAATTTGGTTTTTCACGACAGACTCAACTGAATCTCTCGTTTATTCTATTCTACAACTGAATGTGCTGCCGCCTCGTGATTCAGTTCGCACGATATCCGAGATATTGCAGTATACTTTCATAAACAATTGTTGAATAAGAATGAATACGGACGGAACAGATGTACCGTCCCTCTAGGAGTTTCAGAATAAATCGGCCTCGCTGACTGCATGAAATATCTTGAAAACTGCAAGATTTGGGTAGTTCGCTTGGCCTTAAAATCACTTGTGCAATCGTGGTTCGACGGAATTTCTCGGCAAAACTTTGGATGGTCACCACTGAAAACCCAGTCACAGTAATTAGTAGTGAGTAGTTTCCTTCATGAAAATATGTTGCGATATCTCGAATATTGTGCCAACTGTGTCATGACGCGGTCTGTGTGCAGCACATTCAGTTGTAGAACATCATAAACGAGAGATTCAGTTGTATTTGTCGTGAAGACCAGACTGATTTGCAAACGAGTGTATTTCTCGAAAACAGTTCAATTTGGATTCAAGTAGAACATAATGTTGACGGTTGAACTAGGGGACTGCGCCTACCTTATGAGCCCCAAGAAGGGCAAAACCGGTCGTAGGCTGTCAGCAACCTTGTGCGTAGTTTTCTTAATAAAAACCCCTGGAAATAAAAAAACTATCCATGCTCGAACGGTAGACGAAACAACTCTTATTCGCCGAAAATCGGCTAAGAGAGCCAGACCACACTGTCACCGAACACGAACAAGGAGATGCGACTTGCGCGTGCAATTTCTTTCTTATTTGAAGGAAGTGGTATTGAAAACGGGCTGTTTTATGGAGGCGTGCTTCGTTTGAACACTCTGCTTACACCGAAAAAACACGACTGTACCTACCTTATGAGCCCCAAGAAGGGCAAAACCGGTCGTAGGCTGTCAGCAACCTTGTGCGTAGTTTTCTTAATAAAAACCCCTGGAAATAAAAAAACTATCCATGCTCGAACGGTAGACGAAACAACTCTTATTCGCCGAAAATCGGCTAAGAGAGCCAGACCACACTGTCACCGAACACGAACAAGGAGATGCGACTTGCGCGTGCAATTTCTTTCTTATTTGAAGGAAGTGGTATTGAAAACGGGCTGTTTTATGGAGGCGTGCTTCGTTTGAACACTCTGCTTACACCGAAAAAACACCTGAGGCAGGTATCCACATTTTATTGTCAAAGTATTGTCGAAGTAGATGAGAATATGCAAGTGTTGTTTTTCCAGGGGACCCCGTAGAAATCGGCATTATACCATGCATATTGCGAAAGGATTTTTCGATGAATCTCGTGGCTAGACTCGTTGAAATCGCTTGAATTATTTCAAGACTTCGTATTCAAACTAGCTCATGTACTTTGGTGTTCTCTCTCATCAATTTTTCTATCGTATATAATGTGTACCTTTCAGATGCGAGCTCGCCAATTCTCCCTTGTTTTCGGCTGTTAAAACTCCCGTCATCTAACAGGACTTAACTTGAGCTTTTGTCGTTCTGATTTCAGTTGAGCTTGAATGCAAGTGAGCATCACTCAGCGAACGGCTGGTTTTCCAAACTTTAATTAGACCAATAGCGAAACATGCTTGTTGACTACAACTCAGGCGAATAAACGAAAAACCGGCGACCTATCCCTTGCGTTCTTAGTCAGCCAACAAGTCCGTGATAATTTAATTTTCGAACATACAAGTTGATATTTGCTTAAAGAACTCACTCTACTAATTTGGTTTCTTAGGAAATCAAGGACTGTGGGATAGATTAAAGAATAGTGGGGCGAGGATTTTATAAAAGCAAGGACACAACGCTGAGTGAGGCGCATAGTTTCCGATTTATAATGCATGGTATTTTGACTATCAATCACGTGGACTGAACACATATTTGATTAATGAATTAATTATACGCTTTGAGTCAGTAGAACCCAGAGTTATAACCGATCGAGCTTATTGACTTGCGTATTGAATGCTTTCAGATTTACAAGTTTGTCTTGAAAATAAGGTCGACCGAAATCAATAAACAACCAAGGTAACACCTCTTGAAGAGTCCCAATATCTCTGCTTCGGGTAATTTATGTTTTTTCAAATTAAGTTTCAACACGTATGATGTTCAGCGAGTTGAAATTTCACAATTCCCGCTTACGATGTTCAGTCTAACCGATTAAACCAAGTACTTCAGATGTGAAGGTCGAATCAAGTACTCTGTCAGTGAGTTAGAACGATAGATTCACGGGTCGCCACCAGCCACGCAGAAAAACAATTAGAAAGTATATGTTTGATAGCGGATTTGATTTACTCGCCAGCGCAAACAGTTTTTTAATGAAATTTCTTCCGCACACACTGATGAAGCGATTCAGTTCACGCAGTTGAATTTATTGGCTAAATTGAACGCGCAAAAGTTGATTGACAAATCTCCTCATACTATCTACAAATTATAAGTAGATCAAGAAGAAGGAGAGTGCGGCTTCCCTCTGAGGAGTTGTCACTTAATGGGCAAGTTAGCACGTGACCATGTGATGCTAAATCTGAGGGAGAGCTCCGATATATATCGTGAGAGTTGGTCACAGCCAACTTGTGAGTGAATGGTTTGCTTTTCAACTAAAGTCCTGGCGGGTGTAGATTTGAAACTCTCTGGAATTTTATGAGGGAGGTAATGCAGAATTTCGGAGTAGATTGACTGGAAACATCATAAACGAGAGATTCAGCTGGTCTAAAGGTGAGTCTCTCGAAAGAACCAAATTAGTTTGCAGATGAGTGTATATTCGCTAATTTCGTGCAATTTGGTTTCAAGTAGAACATAAGGCTGACGGGAACCCGGAGACTGCGCCTACCTGATGAGTCCCAAAAAGGGCGAAACTGGTCGTGGGCTGTCGACGGATTTCCAGCAACCTTATGAGTAGTAAATTACAAAGATCTGGATGTCTGTCAGTTTGCATAGTTTGAATAAATTTAATCCATGCCAGAATTCTGAATGACCTGCGTGTCCTGAGGGAGCACCGACCACATACGCCAGGTCCAATCATAATCGAAGCGCATTAAATGACACTCAGACATGGCTTGAACAGACAGTGACTGTTTGGAGGGCTAAGAGTAAATAAAGACTTAAAAACTGTTATATCTGCTGATTCGCCAACCTGTGGTATCTGCTGCTGACCCACTCCAGTGCCTAATGCCGGGGACAACCGCTTTATTCCGAACAAACGAGTGCGAGAGCAAAAGTTCCAACGGCACGCTATTTAAAGGGGACTTTCTGACATTGATCCAGGTTGTCTGATAGGCGTTTTTACATTGAAATTTGGCACCACAACAAGTTTAATACTGACTTTCAAACGGTCCGTCCGAATGAGAGGTGTTGAACTGCCTTGTATTGACCTGTTCCGTCTTTGGCCTTTTTCACAGTGAGGATACTTTGATATTGAATCCCCCAGATCCGATTGTCTATCCAACTATCTATCTATCTATCTATCTATCTAACTACCTATCTATCTATCTATCTATCTATCTA
>NW_008751956.1:559221-570194 GCF_000715545.1 Opisthorchis viverrini
GTCTGTCTGTCTGTCTGTCTGTCTGTCTGTCTGTCTGTCTGTCTGTCTGTCTGTCTGTCTGTCTGTCTGTCTGTCTGTCTGTCTGTCTGTCTGTCTGTCTGTCTGTCTGTCTGTCTGTCTGTCTGTCTGTCTGTCTGTCTGTCTGTCTGTCTGTCTGTCTGTCTGTCTGTCTGTCTGTCTGTCTGTCTGTCTGTCTGTCTGTCTGTCTGTCTGTCTGTCTGTCTGTCTGTCTGTCTGTCTGTCTGTCTGTCTGTCTGTCTGTCTGTCTGTCTGTCTGTCTGTCTGTCTGTCTGTCTGTCTGTCTGTCTGTCTGTCTGTCTGTCTGTCTGTCTGTCTGTCTGTCTGTCTGTCTGTCTGTCTGTCTGTCTGTCTGTCTGTCTGTCTGTCTGTCTGTCTGTCTGTCTGTCTGTCTGTCTGTCTGTCTGTCTGTCTGTCTGTCTGTCTGTCTGTCTGTCTGTCTGTCTGTCTGTCTGTCTGTCTGTCTGTCTGTCTGTCTGTCTGTCTGTCTGTCTGTCTGTCTGTCTGTCTGTCTGTCTGTCTGTCTGTCTGTCTGTCTGTCTGTCTGTCTGTCTGTCTGTCTGTCTGTCTGTCTGTCTGTCTGTCTGTCTGTCTGTCTGTCTGTCTGTCTGTCTGTCTGTCTGTCTGTCTGTCTGTCTGTCTGTCTGTCTGTCTGTCTACCTATATTACTATCTACTTGTTTGTCTCTCCATCTATCTGCTTGTACGTCCGTCCATCTATCCGTCTGTTTGTTTGCTGTCTATTCCCGTCTCTGTTTGTCTATTGATCTATCGACCTGTCTGTCACTTTATCTGCATACCCGTCTGTCTGTCGGTCTATCTACCTGTCCTTTGGTCTGTTTGTTTCTCGAACCATCTTGCTGGATCTTTCAGCCCATTTGCTTCATTCTGAACTGTCCGAAAACTTGAATCACTCCTTCCCCGAAAAACTAATTATTTTTTCGATAATAGGCCATTATGTGGCTAAGATATTTGAAACAAGTTTAATAAGAACTTTGTGTTCTCGTATCCGGCCAGTGTCTCTCCCACCGAACGGCAATAATTTCTTCGTCTCAACTTGGTCTCTGTCGTGTAAGCGCCTCAACTTTTGAAAGCATTACGATAATCTACAAACACCAATGCTCAAACTTTCGCCTGGAATTATAACACTGAAGTAATTCCGCGTGAATTCATGTTCCGTTCATTCGCGTAGGCATCACCAAATGATCGATTACCGGCAATCAAATTATGTGTCGTTGGAAGCCTTCGCATTACCGGTGAGAGGAAGAAGGCCTTCGCTGCGGAGTTATTAGAAAATGCTAACTGACCAGTTACAGACCATTGGATAGGGAAGCTAATCTCTCATAAGCATCTTGTTTACAAAAACTGAACATCCATCTTCTCTTGAACGCGCCTTTTTGAACTTTCCTGGATATTCGTTGACTGTTGCTAAAATCCAAGCAAACACTTCAAGGCGACTCCACAAATTCCGCAATAGATCCCTCTTTTCAAGAGATGCAAGGCGAATTTACAAGAGGAAAACATACTACTCACATGCATTCCCCATCAGTAGCATCCCCGCACACCGGTAGAAAACATTGGAATTGATCAGCACTTGAAGTGCCGAAGCACACACGGAAAAGGCCAACAAAATGTCTTGAAAAATACTTTACTATTCTTAGACGGTCATGATCCCCCGTTTGCAGATTTTCACCCAAGATCTCAGCGGAATGTGGTAGGAAGATGGACGTTAGTGGCTTACTTGTTTATCAGAAATTCAGGAAACACTTGGGAAAGGATATGAAACACAATTACCAAACATTTATTTTCTAAAAACGCTCGGAACTTGCTACGCCGTCCAGTTAGCGGTTCATCTCCCTTGAATGTCCCTTGGAGAAAATTCTGCAAGAATGAGTGCATCTAAGGTAGAAGGTAAATGGAACGACTTGCTGAATAAATAAGACGCTTAACTGCTCATTTATCAAGTCATGGGTTAAGGTTAATTAGGGGGTTTCTTCAACTTTATGTTGGGTATACCTGGTACGAATTCACTCGCTTTCGTCGCTTAATGAACACAGAATTTCCAAGTTAAACTTGGAAATTAATTAGGCACTTTTGTGGTTTAAATTTTGGGAGGGTTACTGTAGGCAGTGCTCCCTGTTATTTTTGCTACTAAATTGGTTCGACCCACATGAGAGAATCCCTGTTGAAATTTGAAAGTCTCAGAGTAACATAAACGTTGGGAGGAAGGCTCTGTACTACACGTTTTTCTCTTTATGAACATAAACAGGCATTTTATTTGTCTTGAATTCCTCTCTCTTCTCGGTTTGAATTACAGAACAAGATGCACGGATTCAACGTTCTCCTTTTGTTGGTTCTCACGGTAGCGATTTGTGTCCAACCGGGTGAGTTTACAACAATAAGTTATTATTTTTTACGCAAAATGGGCCACAGGGGCCGTGTAAAACCTTAGTATGATTGGTTTGAATTTGGTGGCCTTCCAAGAACCAAACGAGGAACAATAAAGTCCTGTCCATCGAAGGTCCGTTTGATTAAGCAAATTAAGACATAGTTCCCGTCAAGTTAGCTTGCCTCTTTAATTTTCGCTTGACGTGGAATAACTCTTGGTGAACGGTGCATACAAAAAGGCACCCGTGATGAACGGACTGGAGGTCAGAACTTCTAGGATATACTCTGAGAACCGTTTTAGATTTTCTTCGATCGAATGGTCACGTTCGGCGTTGTCTTCCATTTCCCGTTGGCCACATGTTCTACCTGGAAGATAAACTGCAGGTAGTTGCTGCAATACAACCACTTGCGATAGTAGTATGTTACATCACAAAAATATGCTGGTTAAATCTGACGGCCCCAAGAAGAATGAAGCCGGCAGTAGACCGTCAAAAGCTTTAAACGTTCGTGCCTCAAATAGAGTGTACACGTCTTCACTCGGTCCGGGAAATGTGCTTTGTACACTGGGGGGACCGCAGTTGGGGGAACTACACGGATCCCAGAATTTCGAGCAAACGCAAGATGTCCACACTACTTATATACAACAAGTAACACACCGAAAAGAAGGATACATGTAGCAAACTTGGCTTCTCTGGTTCGATCGTAGGTTCTGTCGACATCGCAAAACTTGAATGATACCTAAATATTTCATTGTTGTTCCCGGCTCAAGATTAACCTTTTTCCTTTCGGATGTCTTATAATGACTTTCTTTAATGCTTCTTAGGATCCAAGAAGGGTTGACATGCCAGAGCGGATTGGTTTCGGCGGCCCGTTTAATTTTTATTTTGAGTATTCCTCAATATGCCACAAGTAACAGGGTTAATTTAGAAGCTGAAATGGTTTTTCTTGATGGGCGAATTTATTTCATCTCGGAGAAAATACACTTGCCTACTAGCTTGAGTGTTTGTGATGGTATCCTTGGGCAAAACTTGCTGTTCAACCTATCTTGATTTTTTCTGGTAAACACTTGATGGAATTTCCTCATTTGTTAGGGTAACCGTAAAAAAACAACACTAAGCCTGTCAACTGGGTTCTTTTGAGTACCGTTCAGATTGTGTGTGCACTGAAAGCTTTTTGGTCGCGTGTCACTATCATTTATGAAGATCACGTGACACTGTACTCCATTGTGATCGATAAAAAAATTTCCACGGTGAAGTTTGTTTGTCGTCACGGGATGTTTTCACACCAAAGAGCACAGACACGAAATTTCCCCAATCATATATATGGAGCGTTCAGCTGTAGCACTCTTCCGGTGTCTAGCTGCCATGCCACCTGAAGGAAGCACGAGGGCTGGGATACTGCCAGGTTGCCCAAGCCTAGACAGGGAAAGTCGAGTGGTGGAGGTCGGATTCGAACCACGAACCTTCCGGTCAGTAAATTCGCGCTCTAACCACTTGGGCCATCTCGTCCCTAATTATATATATATATATATATANCACACCAATAACATCCGTTCAGCGGCTCAGGTTTTGTGACATACTTTCGATTGAATGATGCTCATATCACATAACTGTTTGTTTACCGATGTTTGACGTACGCACAGGCGACCTGGAAAAAATCGAATATTCAGCGATGGAGCTGAATGATTCTACAGATAGTAAGAGCTTAACTTGTGGATGCGGTATACTTCGGTACACTTCACTCCATCCAGTACGCTAACGAGCTGAGAAGCTCAGGAACACCAGTACGGAGAGGATTTATCTAAACCCCGTCGAGAATGGACAAGTATAGTTTGATAAAGCGCCTGTAAATGCCAGTGTTATAGACTTTAGGTGAGCGGGAATATGAGAAAATAAGGTTGATGATCTTAACTGGTAAGGAAGAAAATGGCCTATCAAAAAGTTCAAAACAGTCTTACGGAAAAAATGTTGAGTCATCATCATCATCATCATCACCACTTCGTACGATGTCTCCAACCAAGCATGGGCGGTCAACAGGACCCCATCCTAGAAGTCAGACTGTACCAACAGCAGGTAAACTCTTCTGAATATCTTTCGTTCCCGGTTTACGTCATTGGGTAGGAGGAGCAATATTCATTCCGGTAGACGATGCTTCGGCCCGCCTTGTAGATGCCGACTCCCTGCAGTCAACTATGCTGCTTTCCGTCCAAGACTAAATAATACCTACTATACACAAAACAGATCCAGGTTCGACGTGTAAATCAGTCCAATTTCATGAAATATGTTGGTGACTGGTTCTTCTGGTGAAGGACTTACAGATGAATATCACAAGCGTACTGCATGAGAAATCGCGGTCAAGTTAAATGGCTTCCGCGGTTCAACCCACATGAAACCCAAGTATGGGACACCTATCTACGCCATCAACCTTGTCATCTTTTGCTTAACAAACACGCTTCATTTTACCTTTCAGCTCGAGTTTACGGTCCAACCTGGCTACCAGGTTTAAGGTGTGTTGAACGTGATAACAGAATTCGTTGTCTACGAGGGAATGACGTCGATAAACGAGAGTATGATCAGGCTTTCTTCTCCGGCTACGGAAAAAGTATGTATTCTTTTAGGTATATAAAATTGTACCATTGTCTTTGAGATAAAAAATTGATTCCTTTCAGCTCGTAGGGCTGGAGTAACCACTTCCGCAACGGAACACGGACGAGATTTTAGAATGAAATTGTCTAGGCCGACACAGATGGTTTCCTTGATTTTGAGGCTCGTCTGTGCAATGGAGTGGGCACTGTTCTATCTCCATGAGTCTTTAAATTTTTTGACAACCCAGCCTAAGCAAAACTCACAATCATATGGGTTTTTCATTATTAGCTTAAGCAACCTTGTCGAACAATTTACTCGTTGTAAGTGATTGCGGGATTTCCACCATCCACACTTATATCACTCTTGTTTGAACAGTGTTTCTCACGTCCTGCAAAGAGGGGAAGCACGGAACACAAGTTTCCGTCATATTAGAGATTTTCACTAGTGCATGTCCTGGACCGTGCCGGGGTTCGAACTCTGGGGGTCCAACATGTATGGCCAGCGTGTTACCACTGCTCAACCAGAGTACGCTGAATGTCAAAAAATTATCACTTCTGAGTATGTGTGACAAAATGTGATTGGTTTGTCGATGGCTTGGCATGTTTGTGTTTTGTTATGTTGCCACTGCAATCTCGTTAGTCCGTTAGGACCGTTGTGCTCAAACTGCGAACCAAGTAGTCCTGTGTGTACTCAACATTGTTTTTCGGTTTGATTTCTTCGAGATCTCCGTTGAAACGTTGGTATTTTCTTCCCGGTTCTGGTCACCCGAAGCCACTTTCTGGGGGTACATAATCACAGTCAGACAGTGCAAGATGGAGTATATTGATTGATCTTCATTGGCCGACTGCAGTGTGGCATCTGCTACTCTATCGGCTCGGCATCTACGCCTGAATAGAGTCTATTGTAAAGGAATGAGAACAAACTTGTGTTGCTTGCTAAGGTGGGTAGTTTGGCCTTGTCACCAATCTGAGTGACAATAACAAAGTATTTTAGAGAGTGGAAGTGAGCGTAGAGATGGGTCGGTGGCTGAGCAAACGCACAAGGGCTTAAATCAAGATACTTAGATAAGTCTGCCTGGATTTGCAAGGAAGGCCTATCAGCGGCGCAGGACTTGTGAATCCGTGGATAGGAAGGGCCACAATGAGTCCCGTTAACTAGGTATAGTCCTTAAGTACGATGATCGCTGGAAATTGGTACCACTGACCCGAACTTTCAGGTTGAGCACCAAGTCATCGTACAATCCCTAACAAGTCCTTCCGTTTAGGCATCAACAAACCTAACACGACCTTTCGATATCAAAACTACCTTATAAATTCTACAACTTAGTCTACCTGCAGCAAGGGTCCTATCTCAGATTACAAACAAAGGTATGTTTATATAGAAACTGTAAATTGAGCTGGCAAAATACACGCAAATAAATAAACTGGTTCTATCGAGATGCACAAATGAATCTGTCTGTTACGATCTCCTTTAACTGAGTATGCTGCAAAAGTGTCGATTGATGTTACCCCTGCCAAACTATTTCAACTACTACGGATGTCGTACAAACTGTAACGCGAGGCGGGCAATTATTGAGGAATAATTGCCAAACTATTTCAACTACTACGGATGTCGTACAAACTGTAACGCGAGGCGGGCAATTAGTTGAGGAATATCATAAACGAGAGATTCAGCTGAGTCTCTTCTTACCACCAATGCCAATGGAAACTCGAGGTATTTCGCCACTTATAGTTTTTTGTTCGGACAGAAACTCGGAGACTGAGTGCATCCGATGAGACTTGAAATGAAGGGGGAGCCGGCAAGGTTTTTAAAAATAGTTTTCAGCAACCAAATTAGTAGTCTGTTGCCGAGAAAAATTCAAAAATGATTGTGGACAATGAATGGATCCAATTTTTTGTCTCACCACAGATACTCGTTTCAGGGCATGTTGTAACTTCCAGTTGCATGCAGATCAAGTGGTGTCACGTAGGTTTTGTGTTAAACTGTGATGGCCTTTCGATCATGGCTTCAGGAATCCCCTGTTTTTTTAGCGTGGGCTTCCAAGACTACTGCTACGCGGTGGACTTTAGCAAACTCCATGAGAACGACAAGCGTAGATAAGAAATTGTTATATCTGCTGATTCGTCAAACTGTGGAATCTGCTGCTGACCTGCTCCAGTGCCCAGTTGCCGGAAAAAAGACTCACAGAAGGGAACACAACAGCTATATTCCGAACAAGCGAGTGCGAGAGCGTGAGTGCGTGCGAGTGAGAGAGCAAAAGTTACGACGAACACATGCTATTCAAAGGGGACCGTCTGACATTGATCCAGGCTGTCTGATAGGCGTTAGTGAACACTCATCAACATCGATCGGGCCTCTATGAAATGCCTGAACGCAGATCACATTCGGTCGTGCTTCTGTGGCGTGCGTGAACACTCATCAGCTTTTGTTGAATTGATTGGATGATTGACTGGCCTGGATGATTGCCGGCTTTCCTGTTGAGATTTTGGTGGAGCAGTAGGTCTCGGGCATTCTGACGTTACATTCAGAAATCTGGCCTCGCTGATGGAAATAATCAGAGGAAAGTCTACGACCTCAAAACTTCGTTTGTTATAAATCACCTGGTTGAAGCATCTAAACGACAATTACAGTGCGGGGTTTCGTGGTGAAATTTCTTGAAGAAATCTGCATCGAGGTAAAACACACTCACATGACTGAGGCTATTCAGCTTTGTTTGCTCAAAATTGATTGCAAATTGTTTTGTTTTTGAAAAAGTTACCATGATTTACGTTCCTGTAAGTGAAGACGGCAAAGACATACAGTGGCTCCAAGCGGATGTAGAAACCATCGTCATCATCATCACCATTGACATCAAAACTTATGGGATTACTGTTGCATTACCGCCGTACGAATATATCGATTAATTCTAAGAAGGTCCCATCATGGAAACAAGGTAGTCATGAACGAGGCAGGGGGACCGAGGTCTAACCTTAAACGAAGACCCGAGGTGCTTACACATTTCACACCCGGCTAAACAATCTCGATGGAAACTCACAGCATGACATCCCGTAGATACCGTACCGCTTAGTGTTCCTGAACAAGAAGATGAAGGGTCGATTATGCTCCATGCTGAAGGACAAACAGTATAAAGACCGTTACTCATTCCCTTATGTTCTGTTAAATTCTGTCTACGTCTGGGTTCTAGCTTAATCCGAATTAGGCATAGAAACTAGCGATCATCTTTGCAGCCTGAAAATCGCAGACATTACACATGACTCGGCCAACCACGATTGTAGTGCTGGGTGCATTCTTTGACGAAATTACGGTCTCTCTCACCCAAAACCCGTCTTCTGGTCAACTCATTGTGAGTTTGCTAGTTCCAGCCGATTCCGACTATGCTTCCTGGCTTTCGCCGCGAAGTTATTTATTAGAAAATACCAACTGACCAGTTACAGACTATTGGGCAGGGAAGCAAAATTCTCATTTGCATCCTAATTACAATAACTAAACACCCATCTTCTTCTGAATGTATGTTCTTGAACTTTCCTGGATATTCATTGACTCCAATCATTCATTGCTCAAATCCAAACAAATGCTACAAAGTGACTCTACAAGTTCCGCAACAGATCTCCTCTTTTCAAGGGACGCAAAGCGAATTTACAAGAAGAAAACATACTACTCGCAAGCCTCCCCATCAGTAGTATCACCGCTACAGTGGTAGTCAGAGTCGTGAAGATGTCGCACACCCTGCGCCTGAGTAAGCCCGAATTGTAGTCAGATAGCGCTTGCTGAACGCGTGGAATACATGAACAGATAAAAGAAAATGTTTCACGAGGGGGCCGCAACTTGTTCAGATTATATACAAAAGAATCCCATATAAGTGAAGCATCCTAATTCAGGCGAAGAGGGTCACAGGGGGCAAATAGCAGGCAGCTAGCGTTTTAAAGTTGGTTGATTTCAGAAATACACTCATTTGCAGATCAATTTTGTTTTTACGAGAGACTCAACTGAATCTCTCGTTTATGCTGTTCTACAACTGAATGTGCTGCACACAGGCCGCCTCATGATTCAGTTGGCACGATATTCGAGATATCGCAGTATGTTTTCATAAGTGAAACTACTCACAAGGTTGCTGAAAACTCTTCGGCAACCCACGATCGGTTCCGCCCTTCTTATGGTTGATTAGGTAGGCGCAGTCCCCTAGGTTCCGCCAAACTTATGTTCACCTTGAACCAAAGTTGGACTGTTTTCGTGAAAACCGAATCGATTTCAAATGAGTGTATTTCTCGAAGACAGTCGAATTTCGGTTGAGGTAGAACACGAGTTTGACGGAAACTCGGGGTCTGTGCCTACCCGATGAGCCCCAAAACAGAGCATAATCGGTCGTGTGCTGTCGAAGAATTTTCAGCAACCTTGTGAGTGGTTTCCTTTATGGTTGATTTGAATTCGATCATTGGGTTATACGGTCGTCAAGCCTTTTATTCTGGTGGGATTGTAGCAAGCTATTAGGGAGTTTACTATAACAACTCACGCACTTTAGATTTAGAAACGCAAGGGCAATTTATACATGCGCAGTTTTTAACGCCTTTACAAATGCCACACTGTTTCTGTTCTTCGTCTCTCGGCTAACTGTAATTCCTTCACTTTTTTAGGGTACGTGGATGACGATTATTCTAGGAGATAATCCGCGGAAACCGGATTACAAAAATGAACATAGATTCTGTTGAATAAACAATCCGTACTAATAGAGTTTTTGTTCTGACAAAACTACACCTATTCTTGTTTTTCTGATTTTTATCCCACAAGCTACGGAATTTCGTTGAGCCGCAAGAAAGGACATGGAAAGTGCTCATGTTGGGATTCACAAGGAGCTATTTTAATGTCACTGAACGGGAACTGGCCAGGGGATACTACTGAGTGACACTCACAAGTCATGAACTTGTTTCATGTGAAAGTCATGCTTGAGAGCTCGCCGTAATTAGCTAACAGACTACTATACTACTGCTAATATATAGTAGCTTCTGACATTGTAATAATATGTCGCAAGCAACGGATAGGTATGACGCAAACCGGGATGTCTGTTCTACCGGAATCTTGTTACGAGTCATTGATGGAAATCGTCAGCCTCAAACGATATGATGCGTAGCCGCGATAAGATTTTGTACAAACAAGACGGCAACGCACTGTTGTCATGCGTCTGTCTTGTAGCATTGCTGACTGGAATATTTGTGAACAGGTTGAAAGTTGGCGAATATACACTCATTTGCAAACTAATTTGGTTTTTCGAGAGACTCACCTGAAACCCAACTGAATCTCCCGTTTGTGATGTTTCCAGGCAACTGAATGTGCTGCATCAGGCCGCCTCATGTTTCAGTCGCTACGATATTCGAGATGTCGCGGTACATGTATATCTTTGTAGTGTACTACTGATAAGGTTGCTGAAAATCCGTCGACAGCCCACAACCGGTTTCGCTCTTCTTGGGGCTCATCAGGTAGGTGCAGTCCCCGGGTTTCTCTTGATTGAAACCTGTGTGTGCACCGACACGTGGGGCACAAATCCACACTGAGAGGAAATAACGGACACCCAATTTCAGCCACTGCAAATTCGTTTTCTGATGACTGAATCTGAATTGCAGTAAAATTCATCTTGGTTGCTGATTTGTTCCCCGATCGGTTAACCGAGTTTCACTTAGCCATCGGCAAAGCAAGTCTTCAATGTTTGTTGCTTCTACGCCCGTCGAGCAGGAGTCTACCGTTCCCGGTCCCGAGTCGAGGTTAACTTGGTCTCACTCCACTTTGTGAGTACATGCCCCGACCTAAAGCTGCCACCTTGACGTGGTGATCGGGCTTCAGTGCTGCAATGATCCTGCGGGCTACACTGGCTGGAACTTCGTTCCACAAGGTGCAACCATGCCAGGAAGGCCAAAGGGGAGCAGCCAGACCAAGAGCAGCGAGACCCCGTACTACGAGTAATCGTGCTACGAGGCGGTCTGGGGGTAAAGTC
>NW_008751956.1:572642-589387 GCF_000715545.1 Opisthorchis viverrini
TGCACCAATTTACCAGCTCGCGCGTGCAATGCGCAGCTACTTACCCCCCAATCATCGGTGAACGAAACTGTGGCAGCTACAACCAGTGTACGACCAGTACGCGGTTATTACAGCTGATAATGATGATGATGATGATGAGTACATGCTGAGTAAAACGGCTTTCAAAGATTTCCACTACCTGTCGTCGAGTCGTTGACTCAACCATCAAAGCTAAACCAGACGGCCGAGTCAATCTCCTTGAGGCAGCTTCATGCAGGCACATAGCTGGAAGTTTTGGTCCACTTGGCGGAGAGTCGCAGGCCCAGATCGAGGAAAGAAGAGATAAAACATGACTCGTCGAATCTGCAGTGCAATGTATGTATGGCTGGAGTTGCACAGGAGTCTTGTGGTTTTTTAATATCTTCTTCTTGCGAAGTAAGCAAGACAAGTTCAACCGCTGGGCGACCAGGGCATTTGGTTGTTGGGATAGGCATGGTTTGAATAACTCCTTCAATAAATATGGTTAGTTCTGGTCATCTGGAGGGGAATACTTTAGTTTTCTCACAGCCATTTCTCAGCAAAAAGTGCGTCTTTGTCCTGAACTGTTCAGAGAAAAAGCTTCTGATAATCTGTGGATTTGTACCAGTATAACAAAAATCACTGCCGTATGCGGTTAAGGTGTCTAGGACTTCGGTTTTATTAAGCTAGTACACCTCCTACAGTTCAACTGCGATTTTGAAGGCATCAAAGTCAAGTTTTTTTGGTAGTCTCATTGTCCATGTGTCTTTCCCTTCCTTTCGTTCCGGGAAGTCATCCGCTACCTTAAATATTCACTCTTTGTCGTCTTAAGGGAAGGACCCTCGACTCTCTCTCTCAGCGCACACACCATGGCCGTTCGCAAAGGCGATGCACTTTTTATATTCACATATTTATAGGAGCATGAGTGTACGAGACCCCCTTCCCCAGAAGCTTTCTTTTAATTAGTGGTATCCGACAAAATTATCTAAACTGTATTTTTGTTTGAGTTTGTACAATGAGGCGAACAGTGGAAGACCTACAAAGTTCTGGTGTTCAGATCTCTCGGGGCTCCGAAATGTTTGGATGACATTGCCCTTATTTTCGAGAAAGGCCAGGAGGTGGAACAATCACTAGAGGAGCCGAGTGAGCCCGTCCATTCCTTCGGTTTGTTATTCACTTCCATAAAGTGCAGTCATACTGAGGACGTAGATTTTTTAGGGATTCTAGTGGTGACAAAGGAACTTACCTCAAAAGTTGCATCGGCTCTAAGCTCAGTGTGGCAAACTACGTTAACGCACGGCTCTCAAAGTCCACAACTGTTTTTTTAGACTGCGATACTTGTGACTGCAAAACGGCATGAGACCGAGGTTCAAAGGGCTCGGACGTGGGACGGGTGGAAGACGTGGTCTCTTCGGGTAGAGGATCTGAAACACCACGTCTTTGACCAGAAGTGTCTCGGAACCACAGAGTGAGTCGGCTGGCATCAGCACATCCGAGATGATCAGGAAACGGACTTTCGCTAAGGTAGACGGTAATTCACCGGAAGAATGCATCCAGCAATGCGATCTAAGTTGTCTAGGACACGTGTTACGTTTGTTGAGTTATCATTCACGGAGAAAAGTGCTGTTTGTCGTGCTCAATTGAGAGTAGTGTTAAGCTGAATGCATTGCAGCTGGGAATGAAGAACGTTATAAAACGTTTGAGTGTTGTACTCCTTCCAGGATGGTATCCACATAACACTCCCTGTGCCTACCTGGATACACCAAACCATACACCGACCAACCAATATCGCCTCCACGCTCTCAGTCAGGGCAGTGAGACCCCAGTTTCCTCATCTGGCGATGTTGTTACTTCTGATTATGGGGATCTCAGAGCACTTCATTCTTCAACGCGACCCCTTCGATATCCAAATTTCACATTCGCAATTCGAGGTCACCTACAGGAGTCGTTTTCAGAATATTCGTCGTAAATAGACGCACGTGACGCAAATCGATGCCAAATCTGGAAGAAAGTATAACAAATGCTGACTGGTAGGAACTCTTGTACTGATCGCGCCAAGGGGTCAAATGGGATACGATGGTTTATCTTGCTATTTGTCGAATAACAAAGGGTACCCTTTGACAATTACAAAAAAATCCGAATGCAGTCATTCTTCTACAAAAATACCAAGCGTTTTCGGGAACAAGTATACGGCCTTCCTAACGAAAGTCTTCACTTTGAATCTTGTCAGTAGAACATGTCCTTAAAACAGATTCGTAACGTGATAACTTGGACAAACACTTGAAGTAATTTTTTGAAGTTCAAACATTCCCAGTCCTTGCTATTTAAAAAAAACATACACATTGCTTTGGTGTGTTCCGCTTTTTAAGAAACATTTACTAAATTCGAGAGTTGAGTGGGTTCTCGTGCAAAAGATTTGAAGAGGACTGATGAGTAGAAGAATTGCTATAATTTACACTGACAAGGTAGAATACGATCTTACGACATTCAATTTCGTAATATTTTCAAACGAGTGACTTTAAATCGAGACCTGGAATGAACAACAAGGTAGATAGAATGAGAGGGCTGTGAACTTGAAAAATTGGCATTGGTATCACGGGATTCCTGTATAGAAGTTAGATCACTTGGAATGGAATTGCTTTGAAAATGTGCGAGACGAAATCGAACCACGATAGATGTGCTTTTCATTCAGTCTTTTTTCAGCGCATTCTCGCTTTTGAGGCCGTTGAAAAATTAATCATCGAACTGGTCAACTCCCGTTGTTGACATACAGCAAACGAATCAGAGGTTCTAAAAACCCCCTATAGTATCG
This sequence comes from Opisthorchis viverrini, assembly GCF_000715545.1. Classification (NCBI taxonomy): domain Eukaryota; kingdom Metazoa; phylum Platyhelminthes; class Trematoda; order Opisthorchiida; family Opisthorchiidae; genus Opisthorchis; species Opisthorchis viverrini. Next base: position 575,452 of record NW_008751956.1, read on the forward strand.
AATCGAATCGTTCGAATCGTTCAGCTGTAACACCCTTTCGGCCTCTAGCTACCATGCAACCCGAAGGAAGCACGAGGGCTGAGATATTGCCAGGTTGCCCAAGCCTAGACAGGGAAAGTCGAGAGATACAGGTCTGGTTTGAACCACAGACCTACCGGCCAGTGAACACACGCTCTAACCAATTGAGCCATCTCGCACCCATAGTATCATAAAAAAGCAGGAGTTTTGACCCTTCAGTTTGGTGTTTACCTTTCCACTTTGTTCCGCCCCAACATTTCTATACAAAACAAATGGACGCGGTGTTTTGGGACTCCCAGAAAAACGGCAGTTGGGCATCTACAAGGTACTTTCAAAATACACTATAAGATTTTGAGGACCTGTTTAGACTACTCCAACGAAATTTCTGTTATTCCAGAGGCAAACAGCTGAGGCAAATGCCATGTCACTATACCACTGAAAGGAAGAAGGCCTTCGCTGGAGTGTTGTTTATCAGGGAACACCAACTGAAAAAATTACAGACTATTGGATAGCAAAACAAAACTCCGATATGCATCTTGTTTACAAAAACTGAATATCCATCTATTCCTTGAAAGTGGGTTTGTGAATTCTCCTGGATATCCAATGCAAGCAAATGCTACAAAGAGGACCCACAAACGAACCAATAGATCTCCCTTTTCAAGACGCACGAAGCAGATTTACGAGGAAATATACTACTCACATGCCTCATCAGTAGGATCCATTGTTACACTACTTCGGTCCATACATATGTGACGAATATCAGTGAGGTAGCAAAGGTGAATTATCACGGGTTAGAAGTCAAAATAATCGTGCTGAACGCCGCAAAATAACAGACGATATGCCTAAATTTGGTTTCTGCACGACAGGCATGCTGGAATGATCAAGCAATCAGTCATGTTCTGGTGGCAGTCTAAAGACACCTGGATATTTTATCCGAATTTTTTTCATCCCAAATTTAAATCAGTCTAGGCTGAAAAGCCCCGTATAAAACGATTCCATGCGCGCTTGGAACCACAACCAGTGTGCAACTATCTACCTGGCAACTGAAAGGTTCAGTGATGGGTTGCTGAGATTAACTCACATCATTTATCCCTCTATCGTGTGATCTTAACCTCTTGTCCCATTTTGACTGCTTTTTTGCATGAACGTCTGTCCACAAAATTGCCCTAAGTACGCAAACAGACAACGTGCTGGTTTGATCATTTCACTTCTAAATTGAACCCCAATGGAATTTCCAGTGTGCAACCAACGAGTCAGAGAAAAACCCAAGTTCGTACAAAATCCGTCGCCAGTGAATTTTTTTGAAATGTGACCAGAATTAAGACGTTTTGTTGCTGAATCTGTAAACAACAGGTATGTTCCACTTACTTATTTTGTCTCTTTTCATGTCAAAAGTTCGAATGGCGAACGCTTCCATACATAAGATGCTGAACTAACCAATTGGTTATCCAACAATAATTGATTTGCGAAGCTGTCATTCAAGTGCGTTAAAAAAACGCCTTATATCCTTTGTGAAGTACAGATTACGCGACATAACATCGGGAGACTCAAACGGAAGTGCCGCACGAAATTCGGCTTCTTTCTCATTTGGGGCAACATAAGAATTACTGAAGCAAATTTTTGTTGCATACACCATTAGGTATAAGGGTGATGAATGAGTTTCTGCGAGTTTCGGTCTTACCAGTGTCGTTTTCGTAGTCATAATTCCGGATATCCTACCAGCTTTGTGTTGCATGATGGAGGGGCGCTCCGCAACTATTTTAAAATCATCAACAACGCACATCTCACCAAAAAATAGATCCATAGAATTTCGACCCTCGACCTCCCGGTGAGCAATTTCAGACGGAAGTAATCAGCTAACAGCGGTTAATCACTAGCATCTAGAGAATGTATTGCCCTACAGCAGCACATTCAGTTGCCTGAGAACATCACAAACGAGAGATTCAGCTGCGTTCCAGGCGAGTCTCCCGAGAGAACCAAATTACTTTGCAGATGAGTGTATATTCGCGAATTTCGTGCGATTCGGGTTCAAGTAGAACACAAGGTTGACGGAAACCCGGGGAATGCGCCTATCTGATGAACCCCAAAGAAGGCGAAAGCGGTCGTGGGCTGTCGACGGAGTTTCAGCGACTTTATGAGTAGTACATTACAAAGATATACCCTACTCATCTTTTTGGTAAGGGATATGGATCAATCAACTGAATGCCGTTTTTTAGTGCAGTTTAATCCTCCCTAGAATACCACCGACAAATTGGTACAGCATCACAGGCGTGTCAGTTAGAAATTTCAACCAGTCTTGTATTTCCCATGGGCGTCTATCAGAGGATGGTTAACCAGGTTTTGCTTGCTCATTTTGTTTTTTAAAACATCGCGCAGTTTTTCTCCACAACAACGATCAGGACAAAACCTATCATCGAAATGTCACTTTATTGAATATATCATACAGCTGTAACGAAGTAATCGTGCTACATTGATTAAAAAAATTAAAATAGATCTTGATAGACAGACCATCCTTGGATTGAAATTGTACATTCAGAACAGCAAGGTCATCGATTCACCAAATAAAATGCACCCGTTTGAATAGGTTCTTTTCTTAAAGGTCATTCCCTTTCCATGACCGAAACACTAGGTTCATCCGCAATCAATCCACGGAATAAGGAGGGCGAGGTTGATCTCGATGGAGAATCTGCGGGCCGTGGTTTTTTTCTATTAAGCGTGAACTCGTCAGCAAGTGGTAACTAGACAGAGGGTCCTAGTGTCTGGTTGGTTAGGACTTTTCGAAAACCCATCAAGGACATAATACAGCCGGTTAATTTAAATGATATATCTTTTTATATCTAAACTGAAATTCATGCAACCCGATCCTCTGTTGTGCGTTTTCTTATGACTTATTTTGCAAAACGTCTTCACTGTGATAACCAAAAACTATGCAGCCACTTTCAGCATGTTGATGAATTTCGGTCGTCGCGTTACTCTTTATAACAAACCGAATTTATAAGCTGCTAATAATTTTTTACCTGCATCGTTGTCTGCCTTTGTTTCGACTGATTTGTTCCTACGGTGTGTTCTATTTCTGGTGGTTTATCGTCTTCGACTTTTCATTGGTTAGTTCTCAGTTACCATTGCGTTGCGGTCTGATTTTCTCCATTTTGATTGGCTGGTTGCTGCATTCTAGATTTAGGTGTTGTTCCCTCGCGATTTGTCGGGTTTCCCGGAATGTTTCTGTTTCAAGGTTTCTTTAATTCTTTGTTCAGTTTCCCTCCTTGACTACTTGGTTGAATGTGTCTTCCAGTAAGTTGGTTATTCTCCTCGAGTCGCATCCACCTGCTCCCCCCAATGCTTTTTGTGTAGTTTTGAGGCTTGTAGCTGTGAAGCTCGTTTGTTCTGGGTACTTGTAGATCGAGTCCATTTGAGTATGAGTATTTATAGCGGTTGTGACTGATTACCCGACTTCCACAAATCCACGCTTTTTTGCCGTGCCTGGACGGCTGTTATTCCAACTAAATTCGATTATTCGCGGTATCACAGAGAGTAAAACGTATGAACTGTAATTCACTCTCCCTAGTGTGCTAGATACAGCACTCAAGCCTACGAAGGCGCAGATCAGTTCGCAACACAGTCAAGTTTCGCTGACTCATATGGAAAGTGGAGGGTTCCACGGCGTCCACCATGGTACTCACCGTCTTCCGTCGGTCACCCTTTCTACACGAATGGTTTTGCCTCTTGAGTGCCTCGGACGACGAGTGTAGTCAAGATTTTTTGAACGTGAAGCATGTTGCAGACAATAAATTGAATGTTCATTTTTCTGTTTGTTCATTTGAACATTACAGTCGATTTCAAGCTAAAGTCACTTTTTTTATATTAATCAGCTATCCGTTTCTAGTAATTCTTCTTAGTTTATTCAATTCCAAATGCGACTTTATTTGTAGATGTTTCTTCGAGAGTAAACCCATTAGACCTATCAAACTGAGTATTCCGTTCGAGGAATTCTGTTTAATCACATGCTATTGTAAAGAGAGTTGACAATTTCTTGTTGCGATTTTGTACTGTTAACGGAGTTACTCATCACGGAGGTCAGATTCTTGAAAGTAATTCCAGAACGCCCGGAACCAACTGAGACCCTAACACTCCACCAAAATCTCAATAGAGCAGCTGGCAGGCCAGTCAAGCATTCAATCAATTCAGCAAAAACCGATGAGTGTTCAGGCACGTTTCAGCAGCACGACCGATCAGCGTTCGAGCATTCCATAGAAGCACCATCGATGTTGATGGGTGTTCACTAAACGTCCACCAGACAGTCTGGATCAGTATCAAAAAGTGCGCTTTCAACAGCGCAGGGCCTTTGTAGCTTCTGCGCACGCACGCACTCGCTTGTTTGGAATAAAGCGGTTGTGTAACCCTGTCGGTGAGTTCTTTCTTGGCACTAGCACTGGAGTGGGAACAGTAGTCAGTTATAACGTCACTCTGTGCTGATAAACTAACAAGCAGTATACAGGCGTTTCTTACTTGTTGGGTGTGAATCTCACCAAACTCCAGGGAGTGCCAAATCGGCGAACCCGGCCGGCAGTTGAACCTAACCTAACCTTTTGACCACGAACGAATGTCGGCAGTATGATTTGCTCTCAGGATGCAATTTTGCTCACGGAAACCACATCAAGTATTGTTAACTTGAGTGACAACTTCTCAGATGGGGAATCGTTCTCAATCAGCGCGTGATTAAATCGCTTAAATACATCACCCAAAATGATGGATAAAACGATGTTCAATGTACTTGGCTGAACCGGCCTTCAGATCAATGAAAGTTTGCATTGGCAGTGTAAGGGAAATACGATCGAAAACCACCGTTTTCATGTCTCTGACGTTAGGCGCTAGTCGGATTCTGTGACTGTTGTGGCAACCACATGCTTAAGGAAAAGTGGGATTTGGTGCTTCAGTACTCACGTCAACTGCGCGATACCTAGGAGGTGTAGGTGATGGAAAACATAACCAATGGCACAATTTGAACTGAACAATTTTTAATTGTCTAATTGGGAACAAATAAAGCAGAATGATGGAGTAATTTGCCCTTGGGACCTTATGCATAGGGGGTCAGTGCACCCTCTCTCCTTACAAGCAATAATTTAATAACCCTTGGACTTTGACAAAGTCTATATTGAATAAATAAACTCCTGTCAACCAGTGGCTTTGCTCTAAGGTGATTGCTAAAAAACCTTGTAGAAGATTAAATTGTCACTATTTCCTCCCGTTCTTTAAGACAGCAGTTTGAGCAGAAGCTATGAAAAAACCTTTGTTGTGAGTAACATCATTCTACACCATACTCCCAGGAGTGCTGTATGTTCAACTCATTCGATTTTGTTCACGAAAAAGCAACACATTGTATGCTTCCGTTGGTCTTATAAGAAACACTTAGGCGGAGACCTGTTAGTAGATACCATGTCGGAACTGCCATTTGCTGAATTCATGTTTTGACCACGTGTGACCGGAAGCCGAAACATGTCGGTGTTGATGTTCACCACGAGGTTGTAAACAATCCCGAACGTTGAACCGAATTTAGTTCATAAGTCTTCCTAAACTGATCTGGTGTTTTGCTGTTGGACAACTCATCGGAGAAGATACTAAAGTCTTCCGCTTTAACGAGATTAGTTCCTTTCAGAAGTTAAATCTGCAAAAAACAATAGCACCCAGTGCAGCCGTCCAGGATCGCTCTGTCATTTGTGTTGTACTTGTGAGGATGGTCCAGAACAAAAACGTTTTATTGTGCTGTTCGGTAATACCCAAAAACCCTTCCCCAACTGTCTCAGGTTCGCATTTCGTTGCCTTATCACCACATTTCCGGATTGATTATCAAAACTTGGGATCTGTGGAAAAACGTGCCTTCAGAGGAGTACGAGACAGTACATTGCGAAGTTTGATATGGTGATGCTTTTTGGGGAATAGATTGCCGGGATTTAATTATACAGAAGAGCTGCAAACGTAAGAATAAGATTCTTTCAAGATTTTGACGCATTAGTAACGTCCAGAAGATCTAGAAGCCCTGAATGTCACTTTCGTCATTACTGTGAACCATCAACTGTGCAACATTGTAGAAACTTCTGGGAATCTCGAACGCGCGACCCCTTTCTAGCGATAGAACACGAGTGCGTCCAGCCACGAATAACAAATCCGCAGTGGAAATAAATCGCTTTCAAGCAAGGTATGGAGAGCCCTGAAGTTCAATCATTGGATTCACATCGCGTGACTACTCATTGAACGGGTGCCATTACGAGTTTTGGGTGTTTCTCATCGTATAATATATTTGGCCCTATTTCTTCGAAGAGAGTGCTGGATAATAAACCAGAGCAAAACAAATGGCTTATTCGATCACAGCATGACCTATGACACTACACCGAGACTAAAAGTGATTCCTTGCAGAGATATATCAGAAAAATTAGTAAAATTGTCTTTGTAGCTATATAGACATTATGCAGATTTACTGAGGATGAACGTTTGATCGGTTACCTAGATTCTAGTGAAAAAAATGTAGTCGCTTCAGTAGTATTGCTTAATAGCTGTGTGATATCATCATCGCTGTTCCTTGAGTTGTAATTGACGGACGTCTCGGCAACTCTTGGAATGATAATATCATTTGTCAGTCGTTAGCATAACACCCTTTTGGTAACCAGTTGCCTTACGATTTGATGAAAGCATGAGCGAGCTGATAGTGCTAGTTTGCCCAAGCCAGAATTTTGTTCAGAACACGCGGCCTAAGCACTGAGTTATCTCGAACTCCAAAAGACAAACGCCAAATTACTAGACTTTAATCCTGTTTTATATTTAAAGCCAAGTAAAGCATTTTTCCAACAATTTCCATTTATGTTTGGTATTGGATAACGGGAAAAACATTGCTCAAACCACGGAACATGCACCGCAGTTCTACTATCATATTGGCTTACTTTCAGCCGGCTGTTCTCTACTCGCAGTAATTCCATATCGTGCACAGCGACAACACTTACTTCTAGCATGTATAACACGCGTGAAACTACTGAAAACCAGTCGACCAGCACAGTTGAGCTAAAGACGAATATACCGAAGTTTAGTTCCACTTTACTGCGTTCAATCGGAGTTTGCGCCCATCAGTTTGTTTCACGTTCTACGACTGAAGTCCTAAAATGGTCGTCCGTTTTTCCGTAGAATCCCAGAGGTGATGATGACGTGTGTCCTAGCCTACCCAAAGATGAGACTTCCCCAAAAGTGAACAACAGCGAACTGTAGCTAAACTGCAAGTTCAACCATCAAGTCACCGATCGACTTGAGTCACTTTCGCATTTTGTTCACTATCGTGGCTAGCAAACTTCGGTGAACTATTCAGTGGTACCCAACAAATACTCCTCACATTCTTTTCTCGCAGATCTTTTTGTCAATTCAGAGGCTTGTCATCGAATCTCCAGCCCCGGAGTTTTCGTCACGCGTATGGGCTTTAAAACACCTGATAATTCATGCTACTGATGATGTAGTCAGTAGGACATTTTTATCCCAGCAGAATATCAGTGTCAACACAGTACACCCTATGAGGGAAATGAACCGACTGTTGGTGTGCGGCTTGTTAAAACGAAGTGAAAATTTGAAGGTGGAAATTTAATCCTGCAGAAAAGTTACAAGGCACCAAATGGCTGTCTCATGTTTGTTGATAATTATCACCAGTACGGAGACGGATGCCAGGCTGTCATACTCACGTGTCCCAATTCACCCACATTCGAGCGTTATCCTCTCGGATCATCCTGAATAACAAAATTCTGCATATCCTTACCGTTACACTCATTTGGGATAATGGTACTTGAACCTTTCCGAATGGGGTTTATCGAAAAGATCGTGCACTTTACTTGGTAGTTATCAAAACCCGTTAAACATCATTACTGAATCGCAAGGCATAACGTTTGACTACTCTATGAAACTTTTTGTCCCTCCATAGTTGTCCCACAGACCTGACGAAGTTTGCCAACTTCAACTCTCTGCAAGACGTTTGTATGCGCACATAGGTTGAATTTTCCGCTTATAGAGACGTATTCCTCGCCGAATTGCTGTGGTTTCATTTTGTGTATGTTACCGTAGACGAGACCAGCTTTTGAAGCAGTATCGCACTCTAAACATGGGTTGGCTGCTGGTGCGCACTGGAGATTTTTCTTGCAGATTCACCTGGTGTACGTAACGTCTGACCTGTATTTTATAGGCGGCCGAAACTTCGGCTAATTGACTGGAACATCTAATGTCTTTTTTCATTTCGGTTAGGGGGGTAAGATTTTCCAAACCTAGGAAATTTGTAGCATGATACCTCGTGTTGGTGGCGATAATTAATTCCCAAATAATGGTTTACTACTTATACTTTCAGCTATTACAACCACAGTTTTTCCGGAATGTTATTCCCGAGGTTTAAGAGACGGGGTTCTGATGTTGCGCGCACAACTGAATCAAACTACACACTCTACTTATAGAATTGCTGCAAATTATTGTCGAATACCTTCCAGTCAGAGTTTCCTGTCGAAACTAACTTTGTTTGCAAGTGAACGTACTGGTTTAGAGAAGTGTTTTTATCGAGGCGGCACTACAATTGCATGATTGCAAAAATCCTTTGACAGTTCGCACTCCCTCTCCCCCTCATGAGTCTCATCAATTGTGAGTAGTCCTGAATGAAAAATTAAATATGAGACACACTTAACTTTAAGGTAAGTTGCCAGTGGGTCTCTTCGACGTCATATTATACCTTCATTGGCACACTAGGTCTCCCCTTTACAGTAAAAGTTGCCGCAGTCTATAGGCTTTCAAGTGCTAACAGAACTACGTGATTTTTCTACTAGTTGATTTACCTTCCCTCCACATAATTCGTAAAAGTGCTTCACTACCCAAAAACGTTTACAGAATTTCAACCTAAAAACTTTTGTAAGTCGAGGACATTAGAACACCTCGTGGTCTGCAGCTTTAAAGAGTTCAGCCCGTCTAGGACATAGGCGGGTACATGGTAGGAATTTGAGTAACTTCCTAGATGGGTTATCATGAACAAGTAAAACAGAGAAGTGAGAAAACTTCCGACACATTAAGTGCAGTCTTCAATCATTTTAACTACTCATGAGTAGTTCAGCAAACACTTCACAATATGCAATCGGCGTCCAGCCCGATCTCTGGATCTCCGCCGTTAGCTAAACAACATACCGCCCGTCATCCTTGTTTGTTTCATTATCTCAGATGATTCCACTGTTGCCAAATTATCTGGAGGCCAGCCGTCCCTAATAACCGAACATCAACTCAGTTGGATGTCCCACTACCCAAAAACGTTTACAGAATTTCAACCTAAAAACTTTTGTAAGTCGAGGACATTAGAACACCTCGTGGTCTGCAGCTTTAAAGAGTTCAGCCCGTCTAGGACATAGGCGGGTACATGGTAGGAATTTGAGTAACTTCCTAGATGGGTTATCATGAACAAGTAAAACAGAGAAGTGAGAAAACTTCCGACACATTAAGTGCAGTCTTCAATCATTTTAACTACTCATGAGTAGTTCAGCAAACACTTCACAATATGCAATCGGCGTCCAGCCCGATCTCTGGATCTCCGCCGTTAGCTAAACAACATACCGCCCGTCATCCTTGTTTGTTTCATTATCTCAGATGATTCCACTGTTGCCAAATTATCTGGAGGCCAGCCGTCCCTAATAACCGAACATCAACTCAGTTGGACGGATGTCCCACATGCAGGCTACGGACCGAACAAGGGCATGCTCTGGTTTGTCAGACTAATCTGGGCCCAGCATCTTTACCTCGAAGCTTCTCACTCCCTCATAGAAATTCTAATGCGACCTTTTGGACCACTCTGCGATTAACCTGCAAATGCAGTTGTATTAGTGTTCGTTGGTTCCATAAGGGGGCTGTCTGAAGCTACCGTACTTTTTGATATGTCATAGTGAGGGGAGCAGGAAGCCAAGGGCTGACACAGAATTGCACGACCGTTCAGCAAGTCACAACAACTGACAAAGATCAGTACCCACGATGTCAATTTAGGCAGGGCCACTCCCAGTAATTTTACAACACCAACAGTAGCAATTCGAAGAACCACAATGAGGCTTGTTGAATCTCTGATGCGACAAAAACATTCGGGCCTCCGTCTTCTTCGACAGATGTTTCTGCCAGGTCGATTACTGAATTCAACTTCAATGCTGAATCTGGAAGAACTTTCAAAAATTGATTGACAAAGTATGAAGACAGCAGTTTTATCAAGATCGGTCACGACCAGAAGATCAGTGGATTTTATTGCTGCCCGAAAGACAAACCAGCAACTGGTGGTCGTGGTGACGCATCCTCATTCCTGAGACACCGGAAAATCAGGAGCTTACAAATAACGGAAGATTCTGGTCCATATTTTAGAGGCTCAGAAGGTGGAGAAAGGCGTTGCCCCAGGCAACGCTTGATTCGATAATCTGGTCAAATAAGGCAGGTATCCGTGAAACAATATGCGAGAGAAACACAGCAGCAATTCCCCTCCTCATTCGCCCTGTTGAGTGATGGGCTGAGCACTTCAAACAGCAATTCAGTTGGTCCCCTCTACGCACCCCTTAGATGGACTCAGCTTGCCACGAGCAACCGAAACCAATCTTGAGGCGCGTAAAGACACCTGACCCGGAGGATCTGAACCTCACATTCTTAAAAGAAGGTGAGGCCCTAGTGAAGAGGAGAAGGTTTCGACCGTACGGAATACCAGCCGAGCGGAGCTCCTCGACCATTATCCCAGTTTTCAAATAGGGCGCAAGAACATGCAAAACCATCCTGGTATCCGTCGCATAGAGGTATACCCTGACATTATTTTGCACAGGTTGATCGATTATCGGGAGAGAAATTCGTCAGAACCAAGCCGGACGAGGATGCATCGACCATATCTTTATATTAGGGTACATTCTTGAACAGCGCCACTCCTTCAGACGTCCCACGTTGACCTTGATCTGCTAGCTACTTTTGATTCTATTGATAGTCCGAAACTTTGGCAGTGTCTGGTGATCAGATGTGCACTTCCTAATTTATATCCCTTATAAGGGTACTACATGCAAAATCTTGTGGGCGCGTTCGAGTACACGACAAGTTCTCGTCTAAATGCACCACGTCCGCTGGTGTTATACAAGGCCGTCCTCTCTCACCTTCCCTCTACAAGTTTGAAACTGATGTGCATAGTGAGGGGAGCAGGAAGCCAAGGGCTGACACAGAATTGCACGACCGTTCAGCAAGTCACAACAACTGACAAAGATCAGTACCCACGATGTCAATTTAGGCAGGGCCACTCCCAGTAATTTTACAACACCAACAGTAGCAATTCGAAGAACCACAATGAGGCTTGTTGAATCTCTGATGCGACAAAAACATTCGGGCCTCCGTCTTCTTCGACAGATGTTTCTGCCAGGTCGATTACTGAATTCAACTTCAATGCTGAATCTGGAAGAACTTTCAAAAATTGATTGACAAAGTATGAAGACAGCAGTTTTATCAAGATCGGTCACGACCAGAAGATCAGTGGATTTTATTGCTGCCCGAAAGACAAACCAGCAACTGGTGGTCGTGGTGACGCATCCTCATTCCTGAGACACCGGAAAATCAGGAGCTTACAAATAACGGAAGATTCTGGTCCATATTTTAGAGGCTCAGAAGGTGGAGAAAGGCGTTGCCCCAGGCAACGCTTGATTCGATAATCTGGTCAAATAAGGCAGGTATCCGTGAAACAATATGCGAGAGAAACACAGCAGCAATTCCCCTCCTCATTCGCCCTGTTGAGTGATGGGCTGAGCACTTCAAACAGCAATTCAGTTGGTCCCCTCTACGCACCCCTTAGATGGACTCAGCTTGCCACGAGCAACCGAAACCAATCTTGAGGCGCGTAAAGACACCTGACCCGGAGGATCTGAACCTCACATTCTTAAAAGAAGGTGAGGCCCTAGTGAAGAGGAGAAGGTTTCGACCATACGGAATACCAGCCGAGCGGAGCTCCTCGACCATTATCCCAGTTTTCAAATAGGGCGCAAGAACATGCAAAACCATCCTGGTATCCGTCGCATAGAGGTATACCCTGACATTATTTTGCACAGGTTGATCGATTATCGGGAGAGAAATTCGTCAGAACCAAGCCGGACGAGGATGCATCGACCATATCTTTATATTAGGGTACATTCTTGAACAGCGCCACTCCTTCAGACGTCCCACGTTGACCTTGATCTGCTAGCTACTTTTGATTCTATTGATAGTCCGAAACTTTGGCAGTGTCTGGTGATCAGATGTGCACTTCCTAATTTATATCCCTTATAAGGGTACTACATGCAAAATCTTGTGGGCGCGTTCGAGTACACGACAAGTTCTCGTCTAAATGCACCACGTCCGCTGGTGTTATACAAGGCCGTCCTCTCTCACCTTCCCTCTACAAGTTTGAAACTGATGTGATGTTCGAAATTTCAACGCCTGTCTCTGGAACCTCGGGTGTTGAAATGCTCGCGGGACGCTCACTCAAAGAAACTGAGTATGCGGACGATATTGCTCTCTCTCTCTCTCTGGTTCAGAAATGATGGGCGTGGACTCTGACCTGGCGTCCTTAAACATCACTAGCCTGGTCATTGAAGTAAACATGGTGACATCTATTACGGAAAGCATCGTTACAAAACGGGGCATATAATTTCGTCTTTTGACCACACGTCCGCCCTCGTCGTTATGACAGGATTCGAGAGAACACGAACGGTGGCCGTTGGTTGCGGAAACCCAATATGGGCACAGCTGAATAGCCGTTGGCCAAAGTTAGGCAGCTTGTGTGACGCATACCCTCAAACTATTCCACGCATGAGATTAGCGTTAAAAAATCGATTTTTTGCAAACTGCCCCAACATATGAACTCTCAAAATCCATGGCATTTTTACCTATCTCCCCTTTTTGGTGTGACGGTGTATGCTACTGAACAAGCATGCCGGTATAGTCTCTTCCCTCATCCGATGGGAGTTTGGTATGGAGAGTTTGGAGCCGGATGCCGCGTGTAGCCGTTACTACTTATTATTCAAGAGTGTCCGGGAAATGTTGACAAAAAAAAGTGAAATCGTTCAACTTTCACGGGTTCTCAGCAAATAAGATACATATCTTCGTGTCTAAGGTCTTATAACCGCTTAGTTCGGGGTTGTTTTCAACCGTTTCACACTCAAGAACGATTTTCCTTTTAATTACACCAAAGAAATAGCAAATCAAATGACACGTAGCCGATGACTTGGATTTGTCGCCTTATCACCTGTTTTCACCTGCATTTACGGTATTCAAAGCTAGATCAAGCGGCAACCTCCTCAGGTTGTCAGAAACTATCAGTCACAGCTGTTGTAGGATAAGGTGCCGGATTCGAAAGTCCAGCGACCGTCGTGTGAACGTAACACGGCAGAGCAACCTCATCCTGTGTGCTGAATGATATCTGTTATGTCGAACGTTAATCCATTCTGACTAGCAAGCCCAACATGTCGCTTCCTCTATTTTGAATATTACGTCTAGTTATCCGGATTCACTTGACTGATTTCTACCAATATTTCAAGATTTTTTTTACCTAATATAACATTTGTTTGACTTGCTACACGTGATTTCAAAACGTTCTTATCATCACTGTAACGAGACCAACATTTGCTGGAACGCCGACACAACCCTCACGAGACGCGATTTTTCGGATTTAAACTTAACGTCATTCTTTGTTTGTCATTCGGGAAATGTCCAGCATAGCTTCATTCATCCAGCACAAGAAGATTGGCCAACGTTGGCAAACGGGTTTGGAGACTATTGAAATCGCCTTCAATTCCTCTAGTGAATAGTTTGCGAATGAGATGAGCATTCTGAATCAGTGGGTCCTAGTCCCCGATTTGATTTGTACTACTTGCAGCGCGATTTCCGACGACAAACG
>NW_008751956.1:589458-591354 GCF_000715545.1 Opisthorchis viverrini
CTGTATTGACGCATCACTTATATCCGCCACCGCCTCTCATAGGAACCTATCCACTCCCACACCGCCCCAGACCATCGTGTAGAAAAGTTTGGCAGCGTCTCTATAGAGGAAAATGTTGGTAGCTCAGGTAGCGTAGATGGTGTTCGTTGGCTTGTTCGCTAAGCTGAGCAACTTGATTGCAAACGTTTCACCACCAATCGAGATGACATCATCAGTGCGCTATTTGGGAGCGTAGTAGTGCGTAGCGGTGGGCTGCTGAAAATTCGCCGCAACCTTATGAGTAGTGCATTACAAAGATATACATGTATTGCGATATCTCGAATATCGTAGCGACTGAAACATGGGGCGGCCTGGTGCAACACATTCAGTTACCTGAGAACATCACAAATGAGAGATTCAGCTGGGCTCCAGGTGAGTCTCTCGAAAAACCAAATTAGTTCGCCTAACTGATGAGCCTAAAAAGGGGCGAAACCCGTCGTGGGCTGTCGACGGAAATTTTTCAGGAAATCAAATCTCATCATGTGTGTCAGATCTGCACATGAGAATCAACGCCCGAACACGTGTGTTCAGTGTGGAAAGTTCGATGCTCATCTGTCCCACCTTCGAAGACACATCAAACCATGAGGATGACAAAGACGTCGAAGGTTCAAGTGATGCTCTCAACCATTTGTATTCACAACCAAAGTTCCACATGTGATACAAGTTGGGTTGAAATGTGGAATGTTGTTCTGTGTCTTAAACATTTTGGTTCGAATTCTGTGAGGGTCTCGGGTTTTATAAGCTAATTCTACTCAGTTTAGAAATGAACGCGCGCAAGAGTTTGCTCAAAAGTCTTCACAGATTTGTCAGACAGGCGTGTAAAATTCCACAGGGTGCTATTCTGTCAGTATCGCTGCTAATGAGCCACCGATGGCGCGTCTATAGATATATTTGGAGAAGGCATTAGTTGTGTGCCAGCCGTGACAACTTTGTTTTCTGTCATTCAGCAGCTCTACACTCACAATGATCTTGTTACCTGATGGAGTGGACTTTTCAGATTTCACTTCATTAATGCTACCGAAACTATAGAGGAAAATTTCGGTAGCTCAGGTAGCGTAAATGGTCGTTGGCTTGTTCGCTGAGCTGATTTGCCGCTACCCACAACTGCGCTCCCCAATAACGCACCGATGATGTCACCTCGATTGGTGATGAAACGCTTGGAATCAAATGGCCTAGCCCAGTGAATAAGCCAACGACCAGCTATCGAAACTGTAGCTAATGTTATCAGTCGAGTGGTGCATTCCACTTCATTCAATCTTTATTCGTCAGATATAGGAAAACTTGAGAACAACTTGATTTGCTCTTCAATAGATCAACGTTAGTCGTGGCTCCAGTGTTTTATATACTCAGATCGATGTGATCACAATTACATGTGGCACTAGTACGGCCTAAAAATCGAACCTACTGTCATGGAGAGGACCTCTGAACATTACGAATGTTCAATTTGTGAATCCGCCGTGGATTCGCCTACAAATTTACTCATGAGTGATATGGGACACCTTGAGGACCAGAGCAGACCCCGAAAGTCACAAAGTGGTACGTGGAGTCTCCTGCCGTAGAGAGAACTGGAAAGCCCCCGGATATCCCACAGCAACGGGCTTCTTGTTCGAGACTCACACAGCTACAACTGTGATATGCAATGAGAGGGGCCACACTCCAACTTTCCCGAATAGGTCCACACCAATGTTGCTACTCATAAGTAGTTAGATTTCTAACCGGTTCCTGATCCCCGGGGAAACTTGGAAAATACGTATTTCATCAACTCAATCCCGTATGTTCTCATGGATTTCGGAAAAAGAATATTCGCAGCTGATTATACAATCCCATTAGTGTATTCAAAGCTAATGAAGAGGGTTA
>NW_008751956.1:591631-592778 GCF_000715545.1 Opisthorchis viverrini
AAGATATCGCATAGGTCTCATCGCAAACTATCGTATCGACGTTTAAATGTGACGGAGAACATGGTTGAGGTGTGTAGACCGGTCAACCAAATTTATGACGGAATCTGCTGTGGTCAGCTCTGCTGTAACCGCCAAAGGGCAGTTCTAACGGCCCTCGCAGTTCATGACTGGTCCTGTCACGGAGCAACATCGCAATTTTGTATCATCTGGAATCTTGTTTGGAGAAACTTGTTCTTAGAATTTTAGTGTTATTCCATAAAAACTATGGAGTGTCGATACTGCTGAATGTGCGTTTACTTCAGATAAGCTTCTTCATTGATGTTATCACTCATCAAATTTTAAACGAATTCTGAAGTAGCGGGATTCAGTTGGTTTCTCACAAACTGATCGAAATATCATATTATTGGGGAATCTCAAGTGTTCTGGGCAACAAGGGGGCATAACTTCTATATTTCTGAGGAAGCATGAAAAACGCCTGTCTGTTTGCTCAGCTGTTGTTTGCTTCTGTTGACACAGTTGTGTTCCCATCAGACCCGACCTATGCTTCGGGGACACTGTCGGTCAAACATCGACATATGTTTAATGTCCTCTGCGCATAGAGGCCAGAAAGCTGTATGGATCGCACTGCCGCACTACAAACTCCACCTTTGACCGACTGCCTGACATCACGTCAGCTACACTGATGTCTAAGGTTTGTCAAAGCTGCCCTGGCCTTCCAGATTCGAGGACTAATCTCAGCTCCAAACAGTCCATCGCAATTTATACAGACAATTACCAGCAACCATGAGGTTTAGATTTGATCTAACCTAGTCTTGTATTCGCAGTGTAAACTTTACAGCAGTGAACTGCATGCCAATGCATGCGCTAGAGTTATTTAGGTTATTTACAATCATTTGCATTTTCGAACGATCTGAACCAAGGAGTGAAATATCGTCCGCATAATCAGGAGGCGAATATGAGCAAACCTCTCCGGAGCAATTCGACACCCAAGGTTTCAGAGACAGGCAGCTAAATTTCAAGCAACAAAGCCTCAATAACAAAGTTTGAAGAAAGGCGAGAGAAAACAGCCTTTTTTACAACTAATGCACGGACTGTAGCTCTTTTATAGTGACCGACTATAGTTAAACAGGTCACCTGTCAGCGAATA
>NW_008751956.1:593178-599488 GCF_000715545.1 Opisthorchis viverrini
TTACTTGTTTCACTCAGATGCAAATAAGATGTTATTCGATTGACCACATCGCACGGTTACTTGGAATAGAGTGAATTTGAAAACTTCGTATTTACTGTTTTACTTTGTTACCAGCGCGAAAGGGATTTTTCAGCCATAGGTGGCCATTTTTTGGGACACAGTTGTTGCAGCAACTTGTATCACATGTGTTAATTTGGTTGTGAATACGAATGGTTGAAAGCACAACTTGAACCTTCGAAGTCTTTGCCATCCTCATGGTTTGATGTGTCTTCGAAGGTGGGACAGACGAGCGACTGACTGACTGACTGACTGACTGACTGACTGACTGACTGACTGACTGACTGACTGACTGACTGACTGACTGACTGACTGACTGACTGACTGACTGACTGACTGACTGACTGACTGACTGACTGACTGACTGACTGACTGACTGACTGACTGACTGACTGACTGACTGACTGACTGACTGACTGACTGACTGACTGACTGACTGACTGACTGACTGACTGACTGACTGACTGACTGACTGACTGACTGACTGACTGACTGACTGACTGACTGACTGACTGACTGACTGACTGACTGACTGACTGACTGACTGACTGACTGACTGACTGACTGACTGACTGACTGACTGACTGACTGACTGACTGACTGACTGACTGACTGACTGACTGACTGACTGACTGACTGACTGACTGACTGACTGACTGACTGACTGACTGACTGACTGACTGACTGACTGACTGACTGACTGACTGACTGACTGACTGACTGACTGACTGACTGACTGACTGACTGACTGACTGACTGACTGACTGACTGACTGACTGACTGACTGACTGACTGACTGACTGACTGACTGACTGACTGACTGACTGACTGACTGACTGACTGACTGACTGACTGACTGACTGACTGACTGACTGACTGACTGACTGACTGACTGACTGACTGACTGACTGACTGACTGACTGACTGACTGACTGACTGACTGACTGACTGACTGACTGACTGACTGACTGACTGACTGACTGACTGACTGACTGACTGACTGACTGACTGACTGACTGACTGACTGACTGACTGACTGACTGACTGACTGACTGACTGACTGACTGACTGACTGACTGACTGACTGACTGACTGACTGACTGACTGACTGACTGACTGACTGACTGACTGACTGACTGACTGACTGACTGACTGACTGACTGACTGACTGACTGACTGACTGACTGACTGACTGACTGACTGACTGACTGACTGACTGACTGACTGACTGACTGACTGACTGACTGACTGACTGACTGACTGACTGACTGACTGACTGACTGACTGACTGACTGACTGACTGACTGACTGACTGACTGACTGACTGACTGACTGACTGACTGACTGACTGACTGACTGACTGACTGACTGACTGACTGACTGACTGACTGACTGACTGACTGACTGACTGACTGACTGACTGACTGACTGACTGACTGACTGACTGACTGACTGACTGACTGACTGACTGACTGACTGACTGACTGACTGACTGACTGACTGACTGACTGACTGACTGACTGACTGACTGACTGACTGACTGACTGACTGACTGACTGACTGACTGACTGACTGTTTGTTGAGTCAACGGGCCTCTCCTTTTTTGCGCTAACATTTCACATGTTTTGCAGACGCTTTGAATGCCGTAAATGCAGATGAAAACTTGTGATGAAACATTAAATCCAGGTCGTTGACCACGTGTTACTTGACTGGCTATTTCTTTGGTCGTCATTAAAAGATCATTATTGGGTTTGAAGCGGTTGACAAGCAACCCCAAACTAAGCGGTTATAAGACCTTGGACGCAAAGGTACGTGTCTCATTTGCTGGGAACCCATGAAATGTGAACGATTTCACTTTTTTTGTCAAAATCTCGCGGAGGCTCTTGAATATTAAGTAGTAACGGCTACACACAGCATACGGCTCCACACTCTCCATACCAAACTCCCATCGGATGAGGGATGAGACTATACCGGCATGCTTCTTCAGTAGCATACACCGTCACAGGGAGATAGGTAAAAATGCCATGGATTTTGAGAGTTCATATGTTGGGGTTCTTTGCAAAAAATCTATTTTTTAACGCAAATCACTTGTGTGGAATAGTTTGAGGGCACACATCACACAAGCTGCCCCCGTATGAGGTTTGCGCAACCAAGAGACATCATTCGTGTTCTCACGAAACCTGTCATAACCACGAGCGCGGATGTGTGATAGAAATATATTCCCCGTTTTGTAACAAAGCCTTCCGTAATAGGTGGCACCATGTTTTCTTCGGTGACCAGCCTAGTGATATTCTGGAAACGCCAGATCAGAATTCAAGCCCATCACAATTGGTGCAGACTTCTTTCATTTCATATTGCATTGCTTGCTAGTTGGTAAATGGTGTGTCTGGGAAACTGGTTCCATGTGGCACGGACAGAGTGAGAGAGGTGGGACGAGTTCGAAAAACGTGCATCGATGTTCTTAAAAGTGTGCCTTTTCGGTATAAGTTTTCTAGATGGATCCGCTCATCTTGCGGGTATGCTCTTAGGTCGAAGAGGTTGTGAAACAATCCACAGAAGGTTGCTTTCAGTGATTGGATGACCACTACAGCCGAGTGAATACTGAGAAGCACGTGATCGATAAACGTGACATTAGTTCTAGTGAGAATCTGGACAACTAGGGGAGTCTATCGAGGGTATCTAGCTTGAATGTTCGGCCCGGTGTGAGAAGTGATGTGCGCACGGCGTCACATGTCTTGAACCTATTATTTCTTCACTAAAATTCGCGAAACTTTTAGTGTGATGGTGGATGCTACTGATGAAACAGGCGAGTAGTATGTGGTTTTCTCATAAGTTCGCTTCGCGTCTATTGAAAAGTTAGATTTATTACGGAATTAGTGGAGTCGCTTTGTAGCATTCATTTACGTTTGAGTGATAGTCAATGAGTATCCAGCAAAGTTCAGGAAGACCTTTTCGAGAAGAAAACGGATACACAGTTTTTATAAACAAGATGCATATGAGAGTTTTACTTCCCTGTCCAATAGTCTGTAACTGTTCAGTTGGTGTTTTCCAATAAATATATCCGCGGCGAAGGCTTTCTTCCTTTCACTAATGCTTAGACTGCAGTCTACGTTGATGGCACTCAACAATGACGACGAGTGCCGTAAACTTGGACCCTGACATTCTACAGCACCAGGCAAAACAGACGGTCTGCAGACAGAATTTAGCGCAGAGGATGAAGATTTACCCGACACTACAAGCTGGTAAACATCGATTTTCCACGAGAAAATTAATCCAAGTAGTTTATTTTATTGCTCATATTGAGTATGCTGTGCAATACTGCTCTATTTAGGACGCGATAAATTGCGCTGTACTGAGCGGCTCATATTTTCCTGTCCAGCTATAACCCATATGTCCAACGTTCGTTGTTGGAGGAGTGTTAACACGCTCGCCTCGCATGTCACATGTGCAAAGTTCGAACCCCGGCACGACCTTAATACCTTATTCTTGAAATATTGCCACTTATTAATAGCATTAGTATAATTATGCAAATAAATTAGCCTAAATTATAAATATATCATACAATGATTAAAAAGAGATAACAAGTGATTTACGGACATAAAAATGATCAACGATTAAAAATTAAAATATGCATACAAAGTAAGATAAACAAAAGTAATAATCAATGGAAAAATAACAAACAATATTAAAGAAAGTATAAAATAAATAATAACCAAATCATAATCGTGATAAATAATAAATAATAATTAGGATTTATATAAATATCACACCGAAACTAGTGACTTTCTTCCGCGCTACTCTCGTTTGAAAAGTCGCCCTGCTCTCCTAGCGCATTTATTCAGGTATGTTCACAATAAAGGCCAGGGGGCACTATTATCAGGCCTCATGTTCACAAAAGCGAGTAAAAGTCAGATAGATCCTGAGGTAACCACCTACGGCGACACACTCTCTGATGTCCAGGGTAACCCATTCTCGCAAGTACGTGTTCCGTACTCATGGGATAGCGACCGTGTGAAGAAACCTGCCAACTTGCTTGTTGTGGCTAAAATGTTGTGGGCTTAACTTGGAAAGTAAGCTGTGTGCGAAGTGATGTGGGCTTAACTTGGAAAGTAAGATGTGTGCGACTGGGAAACACCCATCCTCAGTCTGAGAGCAAGGCGACATGCTTGAATTGCTCAGCAAATCGGATGGTTCTACTTTTGCTCGGAACTTGGAGTTTTCCGGCAAAATACTGTCTACCGCAATGAATTGGCGAAGTGAACCTGTGACAATCACTAACAAATATCTGTTTTGCCAGAATGATGATGAATACACTAGGTAGGTGCACTTGATCAATACAGATACAATGCGAAAAGTGGAATAAGTCAACGAGTGACTTATCGTTTGAGACACCTGGTGAGAGTTCGTGAATGCTGTTCCGGACGCGGGACGTGTCTTCTCTGCAGTATAGCTGCTACACGTGTTCCACAGTTGTCCTCCGTGAAGGCCCATCGAGCCCGGTCGACTTCTCGTCCAGTGCGCGTGAGTGTGTGCTTGGGCCAATTTTCCTGTGCAGTGTGAAGAGAGGGGTGTCGCTTCGTGTTTGATACTTGGACGAGCAGGACTACAACTTGACCTGGTGTGTTCCAGATCGTAAGCCTGGCGCGTGACGCAGGTGTTAGACGGATGTGGAGTTGTAGTGTCCATCTTGTCCGCGAAGGTTGCAAGTGGGACAGACGCGGTTTGTGTTTGGGACGCGTGATCTAGTGAGTGACCGCCACAACTTCTTTTCCGCCGCTTTGATTTGTTTGGGTGGAGAGTACACTAGAGCCAAATTAAAGAATTTAACAAACGAACCACGAGCAATCTGCTTTCGTCCACCCACGCCAACTTGTCATTACAAAATAATTCATTATTATATTACAGTGGCTAGTGAAATGTTCACTAAAATGGGAAAACTTCGCGAAAACCTCCTGCCTCTAATCAAGCAGCTGAAATTTCATTGATCTCCTGGAGACGAGCGAGCACTACTTGCGAGGTTACAAAAGAAGGATTTTGGTGCATTTCTATGAATGTCATTGGAGTTAAGAGGAATTGTTTGTCGCGATTGAAAAGTGCTGATTTTCCTTGGTCTGAGTGCCCGAAACAGATGTGCAGACCAGATTAGGCGAATAATTTTGAATGTCGCTTCACTCTCAGTTGGGTCTGCTGTTCGTCCGCGCTTCCGTCGTTGCTCGGGTAGTAAGCAGACCGAAAGGTGATCAGCTATATGCATACGCACATCCACGCAGTCACGTGTACTTACATGGATCTTCAATCCACAACTCGGGCGAATCAATCAGGGTGTAGTCTTATTAATCATGTGTTTTTCTTATCGACGCGGCCGAATAAATGTCCTTTGCTTCTGCATGTTTTCAAAAATATACTCAATCACCAACCGGTTTGGGTCCCTATATCTTAAAGCGGCTAAATGTCGGGCACTGTTTAGATATCGCAGTCAAACAGAGGGCGTTTACATATGCTGTATGACTGCATAACCCTGTGCCAGAGCATCCTAAGAGAATAAATAAATATTTGGTGGGAGTCCTGACAGTTTGTAATTGAAAAGAATATTGGCTCCTCAGGTTGTAGTGATAACCGCTGGTTTGTTCGCTGAGCTGAGCTAGTTGATTGAAAACCGTTCATCATTAGTCGAGATGACATCATCAGTGCATTCTGCGTAGAATTGCGTTGGGGTTGGAATTACGTGGATTGACGTAGGGTCTACTCACCCAGGTCGACCTTGATCGACCACTTATGATTTGGATGAGCATTCCTACTGGCTTTTTGGTTGACCAGTCTTCTTGTTGGTCGCATCCGGGCCGCCCTGAGACTTATCCTGTTCGGCTACACAGGTTTTGACTTTTGTTCGTTTGCCTCCACAGTGGGTACCGATTCTCTGTTCATTGGTTTGATGACCGAGGCGCACTCGGTGTTAGCATTAGGTTGGTGATCTTGCACCCTTCTGAACAGAGTTTGTACGCAACTTCTCTTGAGGTTCACAGGGTAGTCGCCGTGGTAGCTTAGTATTCGGTATTCGGTGTACATCTTCCGATATACACAAGTTTTAGGAGTTCCGTCCGAAGTTCCGACCATCACTACATCTAACAATGGTATCCCGCTATTGCTTTCGATTTCGATTGCAAAGTGGATGCCTTCCAATATCATGTTGAGCAGTTTATGTGCATGTCAGCTCCAATCGCAAAAGAACAGAACAAAAGTGTCGTCCAAAGAG
>NW_008751956.1:599494-608165 GCF_000715545.1 Opisthorchis viverrini
GCACCATCACCATCATCGTCATCACCGTCATCATCATCATCCTTGTCATCATCATCACCGTCATCATCATCATCATTTTCATCATCATTATCATAATCAATATCATCATAATCAAAATCATCATCATCATCATCATCATCAACATCGTCATCATCATCTTCATCTTCATCATCACCATCATCATCACTGTCAGCTTTAAGAACCGCGTACTTGTCGTACAGTGCTGCTTCTGCAAAGAACGTTCTAATCGGAGCGTCTTTCTTTTGCCCTTGCGTTTTTCCCCTCAATATGAATTATGTATTCATACACAAATCAAAAGCTTGCATATACTTTCTGGTTTCATTGTTCCTGCTCTGTTCGGATTATTCTGAACTAGTTCCATCACGGTCTGCTGGTCATGGTTACGGCTGATTGATGTGAACGGAGTGGCGAAGTCAAACGGGGGCATAAATTCATCGTCGTCTGTCTTGGCGTTGCATTCAGGAGCTGTTCAGCGATGTTTGTTGAGTATTCTAACTCGGCAATCAGATTCTTCAATCTCCTGCATAGGTCTTTTGTTAGATTGTACGCCGGGGTCCCTGGTGGTACAACGATGGATCAAGTGGAGGTCATTCTCCGTGGTCAGTTCGTGGGATTTTCCAATGTTTCTGTCATCGGCTTTCATTCTCCATCGTCGCCTGTAGTTTTCTGAGCGTGGCGTTGATCACAAGTTTTGAAGTAAGGCTTTGGCCGATTGGTCGATATGTGCTAGTGTCATTCAGTGGCTGTTTGCCGCTCTCGATGAAGTCCAGTTTATCCAAGATCACTGAAATTTATCCTTCAGGTCCTGGCTCTTTTATGGTGGATTCTTCTTTTTGAAGATTTCTGGGTGCGTCCTGTTTTTGCTTCCCTATTGCGGTGTCTGTCTATTCGTTGTGATCTTCGCTACAATGGCGATTCAAACATACTGCATGCCATCCTCAGACATCCCTTTTGTTTGCAAAATATGTTTTAAGTTTGTCAGATAGTCCTCGGTTGCAGTGAAATTGTACTCCGTCTTGGACTACTGATGGTCAGTTATGTTTAGAAACTGGTTTGTCAGTCCACCCAGAACTTTGAACAGTATCTTCCGCTAGGCACCAGGATGTAACTGCCGATTCTGTTCTTTCGGTGTACATGTTGCCGGCTAAGGATAGGAATTGTCTGAGTCGTGTTTGTGACGCGTGATCTAATGTGTGACCGCTACAAACCGGATAAGGGGCGACTGTTCTAGGAGCCGATTAAACTCTATTTGTAGGGCGAATTGAATCGAGGTGACACTTCAGTCGGTCGTTATTGACGCATATTGACGTTGGCCTGAAGTTTTCCTGACTAAGTCTTCAAGTGGAGAATTCACACAGCAAGCATTGAGGAAAGTGTTTAGCCATGAAGGTCTACCAGCTGTTTTGGTCACTGACAACAGCACACACTTCACTGCCGAATTACTCGAGGAATGGTTGGAAGGTCTTGGATGTCGACATCTGTTTACTGCTCCGCGACACCCCCAGTCGAATGGACTTGCTGTGAATTTTGTCCGAACACGTAAGTCTGCTATTATTTCACTCTCTCCTACTACTTTTGTGAAATTGGACCGTGGGATTGATAATTTTCTGATGCAGTACAGGAACGCCGTCCATTCCGTTACTGGGAAGGGTACCGCGCTTCTATTTAAATCTCGTTCTTTGCGTACAAGTCTGGACTGTGCCAAAACGGCTGATGTTACATTTTTCAGGGGTAATGATTTACGACCTGCTACAGGAATAGTACCTTCATCAAATGGCAAACGGATAGTCACAATTCTCGACTTCGATCATCTCTCTGTCACCGGAGACACAATGACCAGGTTAAGTTCGATACCAGAGTTCAGTCCGTTAACGGCACTCCTGGTGTTTCCAATACTAATGAGTCCTTTGTAGATGATCTTCTGGTATCCGAACACAACGTTGTATCTTGTACCTGTAAAGAGTCTGAAATTTGTATTCCGAGAAGATCCAAAAGATTGCGGTCAAGACCACCACTGGACTATAAACATCCACACTCTCATTCAAGTTGTGGCGGATGTGATGAACATGACTGATGCTCTATTCATTATTCTCTTGTTTTAATATTCCATATACTGTACATATACGCCAATTCGAATACATACGTGCCGTTTGTTACGCTGCGCTGAATTCTGGATTTCTACTTCGTCTGGTTATACCGATATACGTACGAAACTTAATTCTCTAACGTTTATGTGCATACATCTGTTTGCATCTCTGTTGAAACTTTTGTTCTTCAAATTAACTTGCTACCCACAGTTGGCTTCGAAATTCCTGGCGAGACGCACTACTCGTAGACGTAATTTAGTATGGTTCACCAATTCCGAACAATTACTTTCCAAGTTGGAGTTAGTTTTGACAGCAACTCATGGAACGTGTAGAACCTGTGAGTCTGTAAAACGGATTTCGATAACTCTTTGAGTTGTGCGATATATTGAGGAAATAGAATGTGTCTGCTGCAGGGTGGTTTTCGCATCCTATTTCGTAAAATTGCGACTTGTTTTGATTCGGATTAGAAGCATCTTTGCACTTTGACCATTTTTCTTCCCTTCAATCTGATTTTGTTCTTTTTTTGTCTGTTTACTTTTGTTCTAAATCCACGCAGCCAATTGAAAAATAACTTGATCTCATCTGCGTCTTCCTCAGTTGATTCCAACTCTGACTAAAACGCTGATAATTGATAACTTTATTCTTATTTCTATTGATTACTGTATTTCTCGCACGTAATTAACCTTCCGGTGGCAAACCCCTGGAATCTGTTTTTGACACTCATTCTCATTACTTCATCCCAACGATTTTCAATGAGTCCATGTGGTTGTAAATTCTTGTTAATTACGGAACGCTACCTGCTTAAGGCAAAGTTTCGCAGTAATTAACGGCTAAAGTTTAGTTTCTAATAACATCGACTACAAGGCACCACTATGTGCGAAAACGTTGCTCACTTTCTACCTAATTTGCTCACACACCTGGAGCTCCTTTTACTGAGTGTTCCCTATCGATTGCCATAAAACCATGTATGGAGAACACTGCTGTAAAGTTTACACTGCGAATACAAGACTAGGTTAGATCAAATCTAAACCTCATGGTTGCTGGTAATTGTCTGTATAAATTGCGATGGACTGTTTGGAGCTGAGATTAGTCCTCGAATCTGGAAGGCCAGGGCAGCTTTGACAAACCTTAGACATCAGTGTAGCTGACGTGATGTCAGACAGTCGGTCAAAGGTGGAGTTTGTAGTGCGGCAGTGCGATCCATACAGCTTTCTGGCCTCTATGCGCAGAGGACATTAAACATATGTCGATGTTTGACCGACAGTGTCCCCGAAGCATAGGTCGGGTCTGATGGGAACACAACTGTGTCAACAGAAGCAAACAACAGCTGAGCAAACAGACAGGCGTTTTTCATGCTTCCTCAGAAATATCGAAGTTATGCTCCCTTGTTGCCCAGAACACTTGAGATTCCCCAATAATATGATATTTCGGTCAGTTTGTGAGAGACCAACTGAATCCCGCTACTTCAGAATTCGTTTAGAATTTGATGAGTGACAACATCAATGCAGAGGCTTATCTGAAGTAAACACACATTCAGCAGTAGTATCGACACTCCATAATTTTTAGGGGAATAACACTAAAATTCTATGAACAAGTTTCTCTAAACAAGAGTCCTGATGATACAAAATTGCGATGTTGCTGACAGACAGGACCAGCCATGAACTGCGAGGGCCGTTAGAACTGCCCTTTGGCGGTTACAGCAGAGCTGACCACAGCAGATTCCGTCATAAATTTGGTTGACCTGTCTACACATCTCAACCATGTTCTCCGTCACATTTAAACGTCGATACGATAGTTTGCGATGAGACCTATGCGATATCTTAGTGCGATGTTCGTTCAGCCAGTGGTGCACAGATGTCAACAGCGACTTAAACATATCTATCATGAAACACAGTCCCCCATTCTGATTTGTCACTATCGGTTTACCCATTCCACTTGCTGTATCTTTCCGGAAATCTGACTGTTCATTCAGTGGCCAGGTTGTCCTAATATTTCTCCAGCTAGGCACTATTTTATCGACCTATTTTGTCTTACCCTCATTACCTCCACTACCCCCTCCAGTCTGCCCCTTTCCCATTATTTGTTCATCCTTTTGTCACGTGATCTGCCCACAACTAACCCTCTTCATTAGCTTTGAATACACTAATGGGATTGTATAATCAGCTGCGAATATTCCTTTTCCGAAATCCATGAGAACATACGTGATTGATTTGATGAAATTTTTTCTATGACTCCTTGAATGCACCTTCATTCTCAGTGGCCAGTCTCTATACATATCGATTACGCGTGTGTGCATACACCTGTTCGCGTGGGGTTCATTTGCATCTCCGTTGAAAATTTTGATTGTAGAGTTCTTCAAATTAACTTGCTGCCCACAGTTGGCGTCGAAATTCCTAACGAGTCACACTACTCGTAGACGTAATTAAGTATGCTTCACCAGTTGCGAACAATTTCTTTCCAGGTAGGAGTTAGTTTTGACAGCAACTCATGGAACGTGTAGAACCTGTGAGTCTGTAAAATGGATTTCGATGACGGTTTGAGTAGTGCAATTTATGGAGTGAATAAAACGTGGCTGCAAGTTAGGTTTTGGATCCCGTCAAATGGATTTGTGACTTGTGTTGAATCATCTTTGGTCCCTTCAATCTGATTTTGTTTTTTTTGTTCGCGAATGTTCCAAAACTATCCGGCCAATCCGAGAATAACTTAACTTCATCTCTCTCTTCTTCATTTGATTCCAACTCTCATGAAAATGCTGGTCGTCATCGCTTTATTTTTATTTCCACTGATTTCTCCATTTCTCGCACGAAATGACAAAAACTACGGAGTCTGTTATTCACCCTCATTCTCCTTACTTCATCTGACAATACTTGTAGGGGATCCAGTGAACAATATCACCCCCTTATAGGTGATTCACCCCCGCGATTTTCTATGAGTTCATCTGGATGTGAGTTCTTGTCAATTACGAAACGTTGCCTGATTAAGGCAGGTTTTCGCAGTAACTAACGGCTCAAGTTTAGTTTCTAATAAAATTGACCACAAGGCACCACAGTGGGCGAAAAGCTGTTCACCATCTAGACAAATCTGCTCGCACCATATCGTGACCTGGAGATCCGTTTACTGCTTATCCATTATCGATTACCACATACAGCCATAAAACCTGGTATAGTATTATAAAGGTGTCCAAAATTAGAGAACCAGCACTCTTACACAACCGGAGAGCCTCTGTAATAGCCTGACTCTATAAACATAAGCTTTGAATCAGTAACCAAATACGAACAACCAAGCAGCCCACCGGTTTACCTACATTCGTCTTCACCTAGGACATGGCATGGATCCTAAACGGCGATGTGGCGTCTAACGTCCACCCCCCGACCGACGTTTAATGAGGCCGCCTAGGTAAGGGAAGACTTCAGTGGTGGTCCGCTGATCAGCACCAAGCTCAAGCATGAGCGCTGAGCCACTGATTCGTCAGAGCAGATTCATTCGTTGTATGCCAACTTTCAACAAATACCCGGATCGTATGACTGATGGGAGGAAGTTCGTGAGAACAATCAGAAATGGTTCAGACCAGGCCAGTCACGTGACCAGAGCGATCTCCGCATATGTTATCGATAGGAACCATCAAAGCAATCCAGCAGAATGGTTCAGAGCGATTTGTCGGATGCCGGAGACCGCACGAAGCAGCCTGGGCGATTCCACCAATACAATCATCTATCGCCTCAAGACAGTTTCCGACTGGTCACTAGCAAACGTACAAAAATCAGATACAAAATAAACTGTGATTTTACGTGATATTTTTCAATAGTGATGTACCTGGTTTGACACTCTAAACATATTCATTTCATTTCATCCCATTGGTTATCATTCATTATCGATGTATCGATTAGTGCTTTTGTTTAGTTGACTGTTCTATTTCGTATGTTTCAACTTTTAATACTTGAGCATTAAACTGTGATGTATTGATCACTTTTTGTTTATTATAGTGATTTAGATTAAGTTAATTCAATTGCTCAATTATAATAATTCCAGTAACAAATGGCAAGCCTTGGTGTAATTTGGGGCCGAGTCGAACAAAAGGTTGACTGACAGATGCTCACAAACTGTGCGTATTTGATGAGCCCCAATAATTTGCAGTCGGTCGTTGGTTGTCAAAGAGTTTTCAACAACGTGCTTAATCAGTTTGTCTGATCAAGGAAAGCTGTGATTCATGGAGTCTTTCTCGGTTAGCTGGACACGGCTATAGCAAAGGACCTATTGAAAAAGGCCTTTGTTTTGACCAATTTTATGGTCTCATTCACGAGTACAGATTATGCAAAGTCCTTGATTTTCTATTCTTTGAAAACGCGCTGCTTCCACAGTCCTGTTAGATTGATAAGAATGCAAGTACCTCACCTCGGAGTTGTTTATTATAAAACACCAACTAGAAGGTTACAGACTACTGGAAAGGAAAGTCGAACTCTCATATGCACCATGCACTAAAAAATGGATATCCGTCTTATTCTTGAACGCATCTTCATAAACCCTCGGCGTTTTCACTGGTTATCACCTTGCAAAATAGTTCCACGAATTCCGTATAAAATAAAAATGAAAGTTACCTCCACTTGCATCGATACCCGGCTGGCCTAATGTGACGGACAGTAGTATACGGTACAAAAGTTACCGAACAACAGTGAGCTGCCCCCCGAGTATTTTGGTCATCTAAGCGTCCGCGTGACCCAATTCCCGACCCACGGTAGCCCAAATGTTCCACGTGATTGCGCTCCTAAACATGTATGGACATAGAATGAGCACAAATGTTCCACGTGATTTCGTTGCTAAACATGTATGGACTTAGAAGTTGCCCTCCTAGGCCTTCCAGGACAGATTTTGCCTCGCTACTTACTTGTTCCCGTACACTTCTCCTCGTTAAACCAAGTAAACACATTCTTGTAAACACTGCTAATTATGAGGACGCATAAAACAACAACGGACTTCCTGCGTTGGTCACTGGGATCAATACATTTTCACCTGGAATGCATCGGTTCGATCTGCGAGCACTTTTAGTTACAATGTTCTACTTTCCATATAAATAAATTCTATGGATTAAATACGATAATTTGTGGTATCTCTACAGTGATTTCTTCTTGACAATTAATCCAATAACAGCAAAGCTAAACAGAGTAGATTACGTTGAACAGCTATTTTTCACTCAAAATTAGAACTGACCGTGTTCTAAACGTAACAAACCACTCATAATGTTGTTGAAAATTATTGCACAGTCCACGACTGGCTTCGCCCGTTTTGGGGCTCATCAGGTAGACGCAGTCCCCGGATTGCTGTCCAGCTGATATACTACGCGATCTTCTCAGGTCATCATGAAACCAGCTCTTCTTATCTGATCAATTCGACCGGCATGAAGATAGCTTCTGAATGCACAAATATATACGGGCACGCTAAGCTGTTTCTAGAACCGCGTAGAGCACACATTGACCATGTATATCCTCTTGCCCGATGAAATTTGCGGCGCGCATATAAAAGCACATGTTGCAAGAATCAGGCACCATAAGGTTACAAACGTTTGACTGAAGCACCATCCCCTTGAGAACAATTTGTGAATTTTATTTTTGAGGGTCAAAGTATAGTTGCCAAAAATAGAATGACCATTGGAGACATGCCCGTTTTAGATATTGCGACATTTGACAGAATTCCACCTGTAAACCTCCCATCGATTTTTAAGTCCTTAGAGAAAATAAAGCGTTTTGTCATTGGATGATATTGAGTCGTCCTTCGATTGTACCAAGAGGGTACAAACTATCGTATTCAAATGAATCGCAATTTTCCGAGAATACTCGATCAGAGAGTCTATGGCGGGTTAGTCAAGCTAATGGTAGCGTTTGGGAGAGGTATTTGGACAGTGCATTGAAGAAACTTAAAGCGACGTGATAACCATATGCCTGAGCATTGGTGAACTGCATGAAACGTCGCTTGAGCAGTGAAGTATGGTCGGAAGCGTTGCATCCAGCGGTGGCCTGACTTGTCACTAATCCCAAGCAAACCCGTGGAACAAAATTATGGCTAGCGTTGCTTGATGGGTCTGGCTAAATTAGAGATGTGTTCACTTGAACAAACCACGGGACCATAGATGCGAGATTCACGGCTAAATCTCTGTGCTATTGCTCTTTCTCCTATTGGGTGGAGGCAGAATACGCAGCATATCGATAACAGAGGAGTTTTCGGAAGACTCGAACACTGAGGCGATATGTTTCAGATTCACAGAACAGCTAAACTGCCCGTGAACCACGCACATTCCCTGAAGCATATACCATGGACAATCCAAAGTGTCTTTGTGGGTGTGAAGCTAATGGGATTCGTTTGAAAGGACGCAGATAGAAAGTAAGTGTGTTCACAACGGAACATGTTTAAATCGACGTATCGCGCTTGGGTGTGACGGTCGCTAACTGCTGGAATAAAATCTAGGATTCAAGTGGGATTCTTGTATATGAAGCCACGGAAAACAGCCCACGTTCCAATAACTGGAGCGTTATCCAAAGAATACTGTGGTGGGGAAGAGTGGTATTTGAGTG